>NC_054546.1:12800187-12945187 GCF_017654505.1 Polyodon spathula | reverse complement strand
TTCTTTATTTCTTTATTTTTCCCAATCTCATCCCATTGTATTTTTCTTGCATGAAGCATTATTAATAAATGGTAAATTATAACATGAACCAGCTATTGACTGGTATCTATGTGCTTTGTTGATGCTAGCTATTATATATTTTTCAATTTGAACAGTCTCAATAATAACTAATCTGAAAACTACCATCTTTGACAAATAATTTAACTTAATTTAAAAGACAAAAGCAAAATACTGTACAAACTCCCAGGCAAGAAAGGGCCTTTCTTTTCATGATTTAAATGACCGAGATACTTAATAAAGGCTAGATATGTCACATGTCTGTAGTTTTCAAATGTTAGCTCTCTGTATAATAATAAAAAAAAAAAAAACTGCATGTTTTTTAACCTGAGTAAGAACTATCTAGGTCAGTTGTGGATACAATGTATTGGAGCTTCTACAGTTTCAATGGGGATCAAATATTAATTGCTCATCACTTTTAAGGAGTTTTTTTTTTTTAGCATGAAATGACAGAAAATACATTCAAGATGTCAAGATTGTAAAGCTCTGTTTTCTTGTGGGAGCCCCGGGTACAGAGCAGATACAGCATTGGATGTTTAGTGTTAAGTAATCGTGAAGTTGCTTGCACGGGACAATACAAGCGCTATGAAATATGTACAGTGCCGTGAAAAAGTATTCACTGTACATATTTCATAGCGCTTGTATTGTCCCGTGCAAGCAACTTCACGATGTCTGATTTTCTGCATTTTTGCACATTTTTCACATTGAATTTGGTCAGATCTTTTTGTGAGTTGTAGTAGTATATAGAGGGAGTCTGATAAAAAAAAAAAAAAAAATGACACTAAAGTTTGGTGCTTCTTTCATTTGTTTGGTGTGCAAAGTAATCAAACATGCAATCTTCAGGTATGAAAAAGTTATTGACCCCCTCAACCCAATTAAAGGGATAATTAGGGTCAGCTGTTTAAATACGTTGGTTAACAATCAGGCTTGATTTGGGCCAGGTCTGTCCAATATAAATCTAACTAACTTTGTCCCTTACCATCAGAGTGAAGTTGTCAGCACACAGGTTCTAGAGGCAAATTAAAAGAAATTCCTGAAGACCGCCGGAAAAAAAGTACTATCAGACTAGAAAGGGTTACAAAGCCATTTCTAAGGCTCAGGGGCTCCACCAAACCACCGTCAGAGTCATATTGTCCAAATGGAGAAAGTTTGGGACAGTAGTGTCTCTTCCCAGGAGTGGTCGTCCTGCCAAAATCTCTCCAAAAGCAAGACGTAAAATCATCCAGGAAGTCACAAAGAACCCAAGAACAACATCCAGGGATCTGCAGGCCTCTCTCACCTCAGTGAAGGTCAGTGTTCATGACTCCACCATCAGAATGACACTGGGCAAAAATGGGATTCATGGCAGAGTAGCAAGGCAGAAACCACTGCTCACTAAGAAGAACATGAATGCTCGTCTCAAGTTTGCCAAAAAGCACCTGGATGATCCTCAGGAGTTCTGGAACAATGTTCTATGGACAGATGAATCAAAGTGGAACTTTTTGGCCAACATGGGCCCCGTTATGTCTGGTGAAAACCAAACACTGCATTCCACAGTAAGAACCTCATACCTACGGTCAAGCATCGTGGTGGTAGTGTCATGATTTGGGGATGCCTTGCTTCATCAAGACCTGGACAACTTGTCTTCATTGAAGGAACCATGAATTCTCCTCTGTATCAAAAAATTCTATAGGACAATGTCAGGCCACCCATCCGTGAGCATGAAGCTGAAGTGCAGCTGGGTCACGCAGCAAGACAATGATCCGAAACACACAAGCAAGTCTACATCAGAATGGTTGAAGAACAAGAAAATTTTGGAATGGCCTAGTCAAAGTTCAGACCTAAACCCCATTGAGATGTTGTGGCAGGACCTGAAACGAGCAGTTTATGCTCAAAAACCCACAAATGTCACTGAGTGGAAGCAGTTCTGCATGAAGGAGTGGGCCAAAATTCCTCCACGACACTGTAAGAGGCTGATCAATAACTACAGGAAGCGTTTGGTTGCAGTTATTGCTGCTAAAAGCGGCGTAACCAATTATTGAGTCTAAGGGGGCGATTACTTTTTCACACGGGGGCATTGGGTGTTGCATAACTTTCTTTAATAAACAAATGAAATAAGTATCATAATTTTGCGTTATTTGTTCATTCAGGGTCCATTTTAT
The DNA here is from genome assembly GCF_017654505.1 of Polyodon spathula. Lineage (NCBI taxonomy): Eukaryota > Metazoa > Chordata > Actinopteri > Acipenseriformes > Polyodontidae > Polyodon > Polyodon spathula. The sequence continues at coordinate 12,942,989 of NC_054546.1, read as the reverse complement.
CTAATATTACATTTTGGTTGAAGATCTGATAACATTCAGTGTCAGAAATATGCAAAAATACAGAAAATCAGACAGAGGGCAAATACTTTTTCACGGCACTGTATGTAAACGCAGAAAAATGTTAAATGCATTTTTGTGTAGAAATGCTGAAATATTGCCGCCTTCTATCATTTCCATCACCAATACTCCCAATTCAATTCAAGACATGATCGTTACTGAGCGTAATAATCTATGGCTGGAGAATCTGTAAAAAAACTAATTTGCTCACTGTTTAAATTATTAGAGTAAACATGTGTTGGTAAACAGGCTTGCAACACAGTAGCAGTGTGGGGTTGGGTTTGCATAAATAAACCTAAGCCTATTATAAATTGTGGAATACAGAAAACAGGTCTGTTCTGTTAAAAAAAAAAAAAAAAAAAGAAAAGAAAAAAAAAACATTACACATGGTTCTATTATAATAAACATGTTAAGGTTCTTTTAAATTAACCTTCTATTATTATAATCATCCATCCTGATTCTTGTAGCACTGAACCAAGGGATTCTACACTATATTCAGGGATACCAGCATCAACAATTGGCAATTGGCAATAATGATTGGCATTATATGAACGATAAATACCCCACCCTCGAGTTGATACACATTCCAATCATTTCACAACACACAAGTAGGCAGGATACAAAGATGGTGGTAGCAGTGGCAAAGAAAATTGTTCTATGATTAAACCTTGCTTTAAAACCCCAAATCAAGCAGTGATAATATAGCTGCTGACAGCCTGTATAAAAAGCCAAATTTACAAGGTTTTTTTTTGGCTCTTCAGACTGCAAGCAGAGAAAGACATTAGCTATGCAGAATCTTACAGCTTCGTTGACTTTAAAAAAATTGGACTTTTAATCAGTATGTTTAATATTGGCAAGCAGATATTTCCTAATTTAGTGATATATGCTATCTTTATGGGTTAATATAATTAGTGAATAATCAATTTTAAAAGGATGTTTCCTGCATGTGTGATTGTCCCAAGGGGCTCTCTTGTAAACGTGATGCTAAATATAAATGAAATGTATCCCAATGCAGAAACATAAACTAAATAGATGGGGAATTGCAGTCTACAAATATATGCATATGGGCCAGCAATCCCAGGTACTCATCTCTTAGATCGCATGTGAAATTGAATTTTGATTCGGAAAAGAAAGGGGATACTTTAGAAAAACTAAGATGTACTGCACTTTACCTTTGTAGTGAAAAAGAATTGTGTTCAACATCTGCCCTGACTTTCAAATAGAAAATCTTTACGCAAAACAGCTCATCGCTGGAAAAGCAGGGAATGACACTCTACAAAAGAAATGTCATCAAACAGCAAGGGGCCAAATGGCTGAGAGAATCTGGTTGGCAGCTATTATTTTTGTAAAACTTAAAATTATCCAAACAGATGGCAGACAATAAATTATGAAGAAGTGACCATGCTGATGAAGTTAGTTAGACTGGTGAAAAATGTGACAATTAAAATTAGGATATAAGGACTCAACAAAGACCAAATCTGCATATTTCATGTCTAATTGACATTTTTATGCATGGTGCAACAATTTGGTCATATATCATATACATGTCACATTGTACTAACCAGGCAAGCACAATGTTACAATTGCTTCTTTAAATTGTTAATGTATCTAAAATAAACAGATATATATATATATATATATATATATATATATATATATATATATATATATATATATATATATATATATATATATACACACTCTAAAGTGGCTTGCCTGTAAATATCCTGACAAAGGAAGAAAATAGGTAATGTAAGGGTTCTGGAAATGTAGTTGAATTGTACAATGCTTACAATAAAACTGTAGTTTGCAGTTCTCAATATTGTCTAAAAGGTAAAAGGAAATAGGATTGGGTTATTTTTTTTAAAACTTAAAACTTAAAACTGTATCAGTCTATCACTTTACCCTGCAACCAAATAAAAGAAGCAAGTAAAAAAGGATGGCTCCTATTCCAACAGCAATATCATTCACACTTAAAGGTTTAGTATTGTATTTACCTGGGTAATAAAGAACTGTTCTTAAAAGTGTGACAAATGAACCTTTCTGGATACATAATGAAATTGAGATGCACTAAAAAGAGCACATGTAATGAAAAATCTCTCTCAAGGTTAGCTTCTAACCTCATGATGATGGTAGTTATAAAATGAACAGAAAAGGTAATTATCTTAAATAGCATAGCATCCACATTTAAAGAGTTTTATATCTGAGAATTATACTCAGCACAATTACACACTGTGCTGTACTGAATTCCAGAATGTTTAGTTTTTTCTTTGTAAGAATGATGTTTATAGCTCATTTCAAGGGATCATTGATCGAATATTTACAGAAAGTCTCCCCGCTTCATGGAAAAACTTGTATAATTTGTGATGTTACTAAATTGACACCCTGATACATTATGCCACAGATATTAAACTGTTAAATTAAAAGTGACCAATTCAGGGCCTAATGTGTCTACAACACTAAAAAGGGCTCGTTCAGAAGAGTACATGCCCAGAAAGAGTTCACTACAGTTATAAATGCAGAGCTTCATCAACTTTTCTTCCTGTAATCTATGACCAGGCTACTGAGGACAAGGGAGGAAAAGCAGCAGGGGTTGGTTCACTTCATTTCACCACAGCAACCCCTACTGGTCAGGTGCCATATGATCTAGAAAAGCTGAATGCCTGTTTCCTATGTTTAGCTTTGGCAACATCTGGAGGTAGAGGGTTTATTAGGCAGCAGGAATGAAGGCCGTCTGTTGAGTGGGTTGCAGCAGTGAAGTGGCATTCAAACTGAACATTTCAATTGAGGAGAAAATTAAGATAAAATATATGTTTTGGAACTCTCTTTTTTTTTTTAAAGAGACATTTAGCACAATAAAACAGCCCTGTTTCAGGTATAACCAGAAAAAGTGATAGTTACAGTCCTAAAATCATGGCAACTTTCTATTTTGGTGCATTCATGATATCCTTAATACAAAAAGAAGTATGAAAAGGTATAATGTATATTGATAGTGGGTTCTGAAATGACAGGAATCAACTACAAAATAATAACAGTCTACTAGATTTCTTAAGTTTCAGCTAAAACTTAGCCCCAACAGTCTCGTCATAATGTCCATATGTATTGGAGGATACATGATATAGAGTGGAGTGTGAGTCAATACCTTAGAGTCTAGAAATTGCATAAAGAAAAACGGTGATGGATACAAAACAGTTTTTCTAAAGACAGAAAGGATGAAACTCTTAGGAGACACAAATTCAGCTTGTAACATAATTGAAGCAATCAAGCATTGCAATCCAGCTAACCTCGCAGGAACCGGAGCGTTTCCAATCCATCCGTAAAGAAAAGAAAAAGCAAGATCTGTACACTGGTACTGCTCTTGAGAAATGTTTAAAACAAAGGCTTCAAGAAAAGATTAAATTTCTTCACTCAATGGCCGAGTCTACGTAAAACCAGGCTAATTTCATTCTTAGACACCTTACTATATGTATTATAGATACTGCTTTTTAATGTATACAGTATTTTATGGTAGACTATTTTTTGCTTGGAAACATTCCCTCCATTAAAGAGGTAACAAGCCAAGGTTTTAAAATGTGTTTTAAATTTAGCATAAGCATGCACAGGGATAGATTTAATAAAAACAAACACCCATGTTGTTTCCTTGTTCTATGGTGATGCTTAATCACCTTTAAGTTCCCTGGCTTTATTAGTGAATTGGGAGGATATTAGACACAGAACTCATTTAGATAAATATGTCCAGCATTTGTGAACCTGTAAGTTTTCTATCCTGACACCTCTGCACGTTTCCCAGAAGCACCAGTCTGTCTTCTGTGATCAGTCTCAAACTCTTAGAAAAAGGATGTGGGTAATATATTAAAAGTGTTAAGCAAGGTTTTCAAATCCAAATACCATTCCACTAGGGGTCTGTTTGTTGTGTGTTTTAATTGATTTGGAACATGCAGATTTTACAAGGGCAGTGATAAGACTGCTGCTCTTTCCTGGTGCCAAATCATTTCCTGTACTGCAGCTCATTCCAATGGTCTAGCTGGGCATGTTTCGTACCACAAAGGAAGTGATTAGATAAGAAAGCAGGGGCAGTGATAAAAGCTGTTAATTCATTTATACTCCTTTTTTAGCAGTTTATTCAATTATGCAAGGACTCAATAACATCAATAACATCAAGGAAAATAATGTATACAGCTATGGCCAAACACTTTTATCAGTTTCTCAACTTGTTATGCATTACCACAATATAACAGTAAAATTAATCAAATCTATTAAATCAGTGGAAATACTGTTGCAGCTTCTATTCTAAAACTTGAAATAATGTCAGATCCACATCTAGTTCTAAATAATTAAAGTAGCACCCTAACTGGCATTTATTTTAAATGTTTTTTACAGGCATAAATATACCCAAGAGACTGTGATAGGTTTCTCTTTTCAACACACCCTTCCTCTCCTACACGTTGGTAGTTTTCACATCTAAAATAAATGTCAGAAAAGTAGTTTGTTAGAAAAGTGAAACTCACAAAAATGTTTTAGAGCAGTATACAAATTGTACCATGGCAATCATTTACCTACAGTAGGTACAAAATGAAAGGCTACATGGTGGGCATGTAACTACTTCTACACAGAAGAAAAGAACAAGAACACAAAGAGAATCTCTTGTTTATCCTTGGTTTCAAAGGATAACAACTTCGAGTCCCAGGGGACAAGAATATACAATCCCTTCACACACAGCGACAGATCACATTGAATTCTCAATACTCAAAACACTGATAGCTTGGATTTAGAATGCATCGTACAATGCATTGTTCATTCCTAGTGATGGAGGCTATAGCTTGTAAAACCCAAATTCACTACCATTAATGTGATTGTAATGAAAACAGACAAGCACATACTTAACATGAGGATTACCCTGGAAATCTATTGTGCCATTCACCCAATAAGAAACAAAGCATCAAATGCTTGACTAGGATTACGTCAAACCTAGTAAATTGTGGGCCTTGGCATAACACATTTAGTAGACCATCACTACACAAGACTGAAAGGAAAAGCTCATTTATAATCTTTGCATCTATATTTCTCACAAGAGAAAGCAGTGTGCAGTTCATATTTTGAAAAGGAACAGCATCTAGTCATATAGAAAAGTGTACCATACTGTGCCTTTTTCAGGATGAAAGATCATCTCCCTTCAGGGGATGTCAATATCACACACAAAGATGCCCATGGGTTTAAAATCACCACTGAAACAAGAATAGCTGACGATGTACTCAACTAAACTCAATCCTTAAAGTGATATTGTATCATCTGCATTTTCCTGTTACCTATTTATCGTTCTGTTGCATGCATCTACTGCAGCAAAAATCGCTTTTGAAAAGTAGCCTCAAGGCTGATTATGAGGCAAATGAGGAAGTATAAAGGTGTTGCACTGTGCCCTGAAGCCCGTCAGTGAAGCTCAGTGCACTGTGCAACACTGATATGCCTCCCCACCATACTTCCCCAGCTCCTTCCTGAAACTCAAAGTTGTTTACTGGTACTTCTAGTGACAACATGATATGTTAAATGCTGTTCCTAGTACGCAGAATGAGCACCAGAGTAAATAGTAGGAATGAAAACACAATGGATTATTTCTTTTTTTTTATTTGCTCATCTATACAGAAATCAACTATAGGAAAACAAACAACTTTATTATTACTGGGCAATTGTAAAAAAAAAAGTGAGATGTGGAATATAATAAAAGGCTGGTAATAGTAGATTGGATTAGGCGTGTCGAAGGCTTGTAATAAATAAATGATTGTGTACAAGTAAGACTAAAAACACACTGGACTTTGGAACGTGTTAAAAAATACTTCCTGACTGTTTGTTGCTACTGTTTGTTTTTAACTGTCATGGTAACCAAACATTTAAACCATTAGGGTTTTGTATTGAATGTGTTTCATATTTTTAATTACAGTGCCTGGAACCCAGGTATATACATTAGATTGTTCTGATATAATCATCAGTACATCCTAGCTGCACTAATACAGAGTTACATGGTGGTGGTATAAGATATCATGCTGTTAGATCATAAAATAAGCCCTGTAATCTCAATATGGGGTGTAATAATAAAACTGGTCATGCACTTTATCTCATTGCAGCATTATTCTACAGTCAAGAATAGGGTTAATAGAGAGGCAGAACCAATCACCTGGATGAAGCTGTGTGGATTTACTTCTCCAGTAGATTCTCTTACCTTTTCCTAGAACTGGCACATTATCACTGGTCCCGCAAATACTAATATTAATCCATGCTGCAGCTGCCTTTTCCAGTGTATCATAGGGAATACTTAATGTCTCTTAAATTAAAAGTAGTAATTTCATTTTTGTTTAGAGTTTCTTTCGTGCATGCCTTGGCTGCTTTTCAATACTGATGATGTGTCATTAGCTCAACAGTTATATTCAGAGCCATTCAAGCCAAACAGTTGAAAACACAGGATTTAGTGCTGAGCTGAATAGTTTCATTTGTTTATTTCTACCAGAATTGTTTAAGAATACATAACAGGAGGACCAGATTGCTTTTCAGAAAATGTAACCGTGTTGTGACATTTTAAATTGTTTTATGCTTTGCTAATGCACTGACTCAGTCATCAAAATTGCATATTCCTTATATCTACTTTCTGAAAATCAGTTTAAATTAATCATAGTTGTCTCTCAATATTATTTTGTTCAGTTGGATTTTGTTTAGTCTTTGACCCTTATCAAATAAAATACATTGCAAAATATATTTATATTTATGCTAAAATATTTATGAAAAACTGTATAGTATTTCAATATATTTGAATTTGAATATACCCATAAATATATTTTCTCACATGTCAAAAGTTTAGAACATCAATCTGTATTTAATTAATAAAACTTTGTGGATACTGGGAAATATTTTCAAAACCTTTTCTCTCTTAACAGAACGTGTACAATAAGCGTGAACTTTTTATTTTCTTTATTATCCTTAGTTTTTATTATTTAATCAAATGTTTAGAAATGTGTTTTTGCTTTTTTCTTGTTGTTGTTGTTGTTGCTGTTTACCATGCTTAGCATATTTTCAGCATTACAACAAAAGGTTTTTGCATTTTATAAATGGCATATCCCTGAAGGTGAAATATACATACCATTAGGTCATGTTTCAATGAAATAAAAAGCAAGTAGATTTGAACATTCCTTCCCACTAAATATTACATTACCAGTGCCATGGCAACAACATAGAGCTGTACATAAGCTGGCAGAGTTTATTAGGCTTGGCCTACTTCCCAGAAATGGAAAAAGAACCAGAATGGTGATTTGATAGCATTTCACCATTGATTATGATTTCTTTCCTGCGTTTCATGAGAATATACTGTATAGACCAATATACTGTAACCTTCTTCATGCAATGTTGTACCTGATTTCAACCAACTGCTTTGAATCACGCTCAAGTTAAATATTTTTCTAACATTTATAAATAGGTTATTCTTTTATACATAACCATTAGAAAGCAGGCATTTTTATTTTAAAAGACAGCAAAAACGACAGCACTTATTTGAATTTGCTTCACAACTGGTTTTTGCTCAGGTCAATCACATTATTTCGGGCCAGGTTGAAGGTTATATAAGTCAGGGATGTAACTCGTTTTTAAATTTTAGCACCAGAGAGCTGACCGTAATCAAGCACACCTCATAACTTCCCATAAGGCATAAACCTTTTCTCCTGTGTAAGTGTGGCTAGGTCATGTGAGTAGTCTAGATCCAATGAGAAACTAATATCATTTTTGGTTGCTAAGGAATACAAATAAACAAATTTAAATAAAATTAAACATGTCTACTGCCTCCAAAATTTTATGTCGTTGGTGCTCGATGAGGGACCCTGGTGCTAGAATCTAGAGCCATATTGCCAAATTTGCACCCCTGCCATTTAGTGAATAAACTTACTGGCTAATAAGTGGTTAATAAGCAGGACATATTATGTCAAAGGTTCTAAGGAACTACAATAAAGAAACTCTTTAGTTTTAACCATTGAGAATAACATATCTGTGTTTGAACCCATCGGTGATACATTGGAATGATCCCAGAGTACTGAAGGAGTGAAGTACAGTACTGTGCTAAACAACATGGCTTGCTTAATAAACATAATAACTATGTGTCAGTACCTTCACATTTTCAGGTTTCTGTTAAATACAAAGCTGTATAAATCCAAGCTATTAAATGCACTCATTAAAGGAGGCATTTAAGACGACTTGATAGTACAGTCTGTACAAGGATTGAGGATAATCGCCCAATGAAATTTTGCTCAAGATCTCACAGTTTCTTGCTTTCATTTAATCACATTTTACAGCCTCGATGTCATCTAAAATTGATTGAATTCAAGGTCACAATTCACTATCAAATGAAGGACGCTATGGAAGAAGGCTCCCATGTCTTTGTGAGATACAAATCATACTGTACATTAGTAACTGATGTCAACTTTAAATGAGATGTAGTCTACACCAAGTACCTTTTAAAAAATGATTTTTTTTATTGAATTTTAAAATGCTGACCATTTTTGTTTTATGCTTAATGGGACTAAATGAAATACTTCTGCTTGTCTTGGCAAGGCACCATCTAGATGTTCACTGTTTATTTAGGTGTTTGATAGCTGTCATTAAAATAAGGAAACACAGATGCAAATACCAGTGAACGATTTCTACTATAACAATAGGACTATTAGAGTAATAAAAAAATATTTTAAAAAAGTGTCACGTGTAAGCATTTCTAAAAATTACACAAAGGAGAGCTCCAAGGAAGTCTCTGAGCACATTCTAGCAGATAAGTTGGCTTCAACGGGTTGTAGTAAAATACTCAAATGTCAAATTGCAATCATAGGATGGTTTTACATATTGTAATTTGGACCTAAAGCCTTGCGAAAGCTATAGCTGCAGCCGCAGAAATAGATCCATTACATCCTAGCAAATTTGCAAGCAGTGACCTATGATAACAGCTCAATAACAAAAATAATGTGTTTAAAAAAACAAACAAACAAAAAAACACACACACATCAGCTGTACAGCACTCAGTCATCCGTTTCTTTTCACAAAAAAGATATCAAAAATGCATGCTAGTTAACATCCGGTCTGAATTTTTTATATAAAAAATGCATGATAATGAACATCCGGATTCAATTTTGGACTTCAAAAACACATACTAAAAAGACAGAGACTTCAGGTCGACACATTTATAAACATATTATCCCGGGTATGCCAAGAATGTCATAGCCAATAGTGTTGATAATGTTTCTGCTTTATTAAGGTGTATATTTTCATCTATAGAACGGGTCAGAACGGACATGTCTAACAATAAGGAAGCATCAGAGTTAGTGACTTTAACACGCAGGTCTTTTCAAAGACGAAGAAAAATAGATTTAACAATTTATTGTATGGTCATAACATATTGTATAACCTAAAATTAAATAAAAAAAATAAAAAAAACTCTCTGCATTCAGAATCCTTTAGCTGAACATTACTACTTCTGTCTTAATTATTTGAAACTATATAAGCCGTGCGAATTCCAATCCTGCCTGGAAGTGCATTTTCTATGACTTGCTCGTAAAACATTGTTCATGTCACGAAAATTCTCATACATTTTGCAAAACACAAAACAGACATACAGACCGGGTGTAATTCATCGTCTAATTAGTATGCATTTCTGATATCAAGAATTCAAACCGGATGCTCATTAGTATGCATTTCTGTTATCAAGAATGGCATTTCTGATATCAAGAATGGCATTTTTGATATTAAGAATTGCATTTTTGATATCAAGAATTGTATTTTTGGTATAAAAAATGTGATAACAATACTGATATCAAAAATGCCATTCTTGATATCAAAAATTCATTCTTGATATAAAAAATGCCATTCTTGATATCAGAAACTTCATTCATGATATCAATAATGCCATTCTTGATATCAGCAATTGAGGATTAAATGTTAAAATGGCTTTCCATACTATACATTTAAAGTAACACGCGTAATAAAATAATAAAATAGTAATAGAATGGTACATATAAAAACGACATCATCAGTTAACACATTCTAGTATACAGTATATTATAGTTTCATTTTCAATAACACAGCTTAATGAATACCTTATTACATTATTACATTTAAAACGTTACAATTACTTAAATAACATTCTATAAACAGACACAGACGTGATATACTGTAACTGGAGTTGTTTATTTACTGGTAGCCAAGATGAAAGCATACAATAATGTCCAAAGATTTTACAATCAAAATATATATATATATATATATATATATATATATATATATATATATATATATATATATATATATATATATATATATATATATATATATATGTGTGTGTGTGTGTGTGTGTGTGTGTGTGTGTGTATGTATGTATGTATATGTTTATATATATATATAGTATGTGCACAGAACACATTGTTCTGTGTCAATAACTGTTATGCCTTAATGAACAAACTGTACCCTATGCACTGCCATAAACTGACTAATGCGTTCAACAATTCCAATAATGAAGATGTCCCAGCATGCAGTCCCTTACCTTTTGCAATTTTACAGACTCATAAACTTCAGTATATGTATATAGACATGCTTGTGCAACACATGGAGCTGTATGCATAGCGTACATGCATGAATAGACTTGGTTGCATTTGAACAGTCCACCTGAGAAAATATTAACTAACTTGCAAAGTTTGTACAGCCTTTTACAAATTCTTGTGTGCGCAAAAGAACCAGCTGCACAACACTACAATATAATTCACATACTTTTCTCAAAAACTGTAAATGATAGATTCAAGTGTGCATAAGGAGATTCAACAGGGTGTTTACGTGGTACTCTGTAGCCAGATACTCTACTGTGCTCTCTGATTTCTATAGTCTCAGAATGGTGGTCATTCTGAGTGAAGAAGGGTCACATTAATTTACAAGATGGTCTCTTTCAGATCTCATGGGTTTTGTCATTTTGAAATACTGTGCAGGTGGCAGTTTCTCAGCATGGGACCAGCTTATAGAATAATACAGGACCCAAAGGGTTCACGGCACACAACTTTTTTTCGGAAGGTTAAAATAAATGTTGCTACAGAATGATTTGAACAAGAGAATCATGGAAAACAGCTGTGTACCAAATGAGAAGACAAGCGTGCAGGTTGCTTCATTTATATGACCACACGTTAAAACAAGGTGAATGGTTAATTTTTACTGGACAACACCTGTAACCAAACTTTATTGAAAGAATCACAGAATACAAATGTGTACAATATATGACAATACTATCTCAAATTGTGCTATCATAGCCTTTCATTATTCATATTAACTAGGAAACCAGTGGCATCAGCATAAAGGTAATTACTTATAATAAACTTTACCTGCTGCAAGATCAGGTGGTCTGGAATTCTACATGGGATGGGACAGTTTTAACTGTCTAAGTAGACAGTGGCAGTTTATGTAGGTTCTGAGACAGAGAATACAAGAAATAAAGGCTAATATACTACCATGGCTACCTCTTCCAGGTATATTTAACACAAGCTGCTTGTAAGTAATATTAAAATCTTTAGAAGCTGCTATTCACTGCTAATCCATACTGTTGGATTTTGTTGTCAATATGTCCGTCTAAAACATCTGAAGGGAAAACTACTTGAATTTCAAATATTTCAAAAATTTCAAACCTGGCAGCCTTTTAGAATATGGCAAACAGTCTCTGTAGCTGGGGCTTTTCTTTTTTGGCAAGGATGGAAATGGTTTTAAAACAATAATTACCTGAACAGCTAATCAAGAAAGGATAGATATTTATAAAGCAGATGTGCTGAACCAAGTTGATGGAAAACAGTCAAAAGAGTATGTTTTGTTGATTTACTTCCTACTGTGTGTGCATGTAATCTTTATCAAATGTAGACAGGGTGAATACCAAATCCACATGGTAGAACCTACAGCTGTATTCCAGCTTTTGTTTAGAATCTACAGTGCTTGTGCACCTTGCGATGTGTTCCATTACCAGACACGCACAGCTACTCTAAGATTTATAATGCACTCAGCACAGGGACAAGCACTCTAATGTGTCCAATGGAAAGGGTTATGAGTGCAGAATATTAATATATTTATTTGATAAAATCGCACACCATGTGGTTATTTTGTTTGTTGGATTTGCTTTATTCATTTCCTGAGTGCTCCCTTACGAAACAAAAGATACCAGTACAGAATTTTAAAGAAAACTTATTACAATTGGGGTTTTGCTTGTATGAATTTATTTATTTATTTGTTTATTTATTTTTGCCTTTCATTTGGCTCATAATTAATTCCATTTCTGTAGCTCAACAACAGCGTCTTCATTCGAAATTTCTCGTGACAAAATTGTTTCCCTTTCATTTATTTAAAATGACGCCTCACATGCAAAACATGCACATGCAGTATTAGCACCAAAGATTCACCTACTATATACAGTGGCTCTCAAAAGTATTCACCCCCCTTGGACTTTTCCACATTTTATTGTGTTACAACATGGAATCAAAATAGATTTAATTAGAGTTTTTGCAACTGATCAACACAAGTCCATAATGTCAAAGTGAAAAATAAAATCTACAAATTGTTCTAAATTAATTAGAAACATAAAACAGAAAATAACTGATTGCATAAGTATTCACCCCCTTTGCTACAATACACCTGAATAAGCTCTGGTGCAACCAATTGTCACATAATTAGTTGAATGGAGTCCACCTGTGTGCAACTAAAGTGTTTCACATGATTTCAGATTAAATACACCTGTCTCTGGGAGGTCCCACAGTTGGTTAGTACATTTCCTAACAAAAACGACATCATGAAGATGAAGGAACATTCAAAGCAAATCTGGAATAAGGTTCTTCAAAAGCACCAATCAGGGGTAGGATATAAGAACATTTCCAAGGCATTGAATATCCCCCGGAGCACAGTAAAGTCCATTATTAAGAAATTGGGAGAATATGGCACAACTGTGAATCTGTCTAGAACAGGCTGTCCTCAGAAACTGAGTACCTGGGCAGAAGGGCACTGTCAGGGATGCCACCAAGGCCTATGGCAACTCTAAAGGAGTTACAATCTTCTATGGCTGAGCTGGGAGACACTGTTCATACAGCAACAATAGACCGGGTGCTTCACAAAACTGGCTTTTATGGGAGAGTGGCAAAAAGAAAGCCATTGTTGAGAAAAACTCACATCAAATCTCGGCTAGAGTTTGCCAGAAGGCATGTGGGAGACAATGAGACCAAGTGGAAGAAGATTCTATGGTCTGTTGAGACCAAAATAGAGCCTTTTGGCCTCAATGCTAAGCATTATGTTTGGCGCAAGCCTAACACCGCACATCATCCTGAGAACACCATCCCTACCGTGAAGCATGGTGGTGGCAACATCATGCTATGGGGATGCTTCTCTGCGTCAGGGCCTGGAAAGCTTGTGAAGATAGAGAGCAAAATGGATGCAGCAAAGTACAGAGAAATCCTAGAGGAAAACCTACTGAAGTCTGCAAGAGACCTGGGACTCTTGGACAATGACCCTAAACATACAGCTAAGCCACACTGGAGTGGCTTAAAAACAAAAAGGTCAATGTCCTGGAGTTGCCCAGTCAAAGCCCAGACCTAAATCCAATTGAGAATATGTGGAAAGAGTTGAAAATTGCTGTTCACCAAAGGTCCCCATCCAACTTGACAGAGCTTGAACAATTTTTCAAAGAAGAATGGGCAAAAATTGTAGGTGCCTCTACCAAATAAGGACTCAAGGGAGAGAATACTTATGCAATCAATTATTTTCTGCTTTGTATTTATAATTAATCTAGAACAATTTGTAGATTTTATTTTTCACTTTTTTGTGTTGTGTTGCAAAACTCAAACTAAATCCATTTTGATTCCATGTTGTAACACAATAAAATGTGGAAAAGTCCAAGGAGGGGGGGGGGGGATTTCTTTTGAAAGCCACTGTATGTACACACGGTTCATTTTAATCATTCTGAAAAGAATACATGCTGAACAGAAAGGGTTTTTTTTTTATTGTAGTTATATTTAGACATGGTTTAATGATTGCTTCTGTCCTTTTGTGATGCTGTGAAAATGAAGTACACTGTGCTGATTTCATCACAGCAGGAAATGAAGCTTCACAAACATGTTGAAAAAAAAGTCCACTATTCCCATATCTAGCAAAAACATTTTACACAGTAAGGTTGATTTATAAAGTGGTGGATCTAAAAACTAGTAGCATTTAAATAATTTAAAGAAGGGAATTTTACAGTGTGTGTGAGTCTGTTAGATTTAGATTGGGTGCCATGATTGGAACCTCCTAGAATGGTGGCTGTCGATCTCTGAGGTCAGAGCATGACAAGCAGTGATGTATGATGATGTTGTGGATTTTATCCTCTGCATGTGAGATAAGCTCTATAATTGTTTGTGTAAATGAGTGTGGCTCTTTTTGTACAGTGGTTTAGGTGCTTGCTTAGGGAGTGCAAGCTTCAGTCTTTGCCCATTTACACATGCATGCAGCTGAATTGTTTTTAGCATACACTTTAAAATACATTAATTACACTGTAGCTACTCTATACTTACACTCTTGTAATGCTATTTAGTACTCAAGCTTTTATGTTTAGGATAATCCCACAGTTTTATGGAGTTTTCCTGAACAGTAATTGGGGATTGCCAATTGGGTAGAAAAACAGGTAGAGTATAATTCAAAAAACGTATAAAAGAAAAACTACATATAAAAATATACATTTCATTTTGATTCCAAAAGGGTAAACATACGCAAGGATATATCTGTATTTTAGGGACTGTATGGGCATCAAAATAGGAGTTGTGACCACAAGCCAGGGGCTTTATACACCACTTACTGTAAGCTAAAACTGAAGTGGAACACCTAAATGAATAGCTTGATATAGAATGTATCTTTTAATATAAGAAGAATAACAAACACATTTGGAGAAGCTAGATAAAGATCTGTTCCTTAAAAACAAAACGGTATGAAGAGGTTCCAAATTATTACTCTTCTTATCATCTATCTTTGGAGAGTTTTTGAGTGGTTGTGGTTTTGCTGTAATGTATCTTTATTTCAATGAATGACTTCAAGCAAAAATCAACAGACAAGTTTAGGGTGTTGATTAATTTTAACCTTTGCACATGGAAGTAATAATGCAAACAAATAAATCAATTTATTACACAGTGTTGATTCGGCATTAGGATCAGTGTATATTTCAGTATTTTTCGATTTTACTTGTTTTTAAAGCTGTAAATCCACCCCTTTGATGTGCAATAAGATTCCTTGCAACCTCCAATGTAGATGCCTCCTCACACCATAAACGGGTCCCCTCCACAATGTTCATTCTTATCAGCGCTGAACTGAGCGAATTGTTCTCCTTGAGTTCATTTGTCATGATTGGACAGATGCAATTTTGATTCCTGAGTGAACAAAACAAGTACCCATTGATGAAGATTCCAGTTTTGATGATCAAATCAGTAATCAGTGGTCTCTTCAGTGTTGTGGAGTCAGTTGAGAAGCTGCAGCTGGCCTTCTTTACCTCAAACCACTCATGCGATCTGTTTCTCACCATTTGCTGTCCTGATGTGGATGTTGAGCCCATGTGCAATGAACGAGATTCCTCTGTGTAATATTGTGTAGATATTGGCCATTGCATGTGGTGGTTGACCTCCCACAACTTTGTCCAGGATGTCTAGTATACAGACCTGTGGTATGATAATGTGTGCACAATCTGGAACAACAGAAAGTGTCACACCAAATTGACCAGCTACACGTCCAGCTGCAGATTCCAGCGTTTAAACAACTCTGATTGTTTGGACTTCAATCAAAAATCTTCATTAGAAGCCTTGATTTCTAAACCAAGAGCAAAGAACATTGTTATCACCTGTGCAGCCATCAGCCTAATGATCACATTTGAAGTCTAAATGGGGTTAGTAGGGTTTATGGGAGGATATCTTTTGCAAACTGCATCTCAACAGCAGTCACAGTTTATTGAAGAACATATAAAAAGGTCTACTTGAAACAACTCTTTTGACTATATGTTCAGTTATTTTTGACATATGTAATGTTTTCTCCTTTAAGTTTTTGGAGTTGGATAATATATTATATTTTAATTGGAGTCTTAGGCAATTTCAACCCACAAAGAAGCTGAAGCAGTTGTAACTTTTTTCATTTGAATACAATTAGTCAATTCATGAACCACAGTTTTGTTCATTATGTATGCAAGGCATGCAGGAATTATAATGGAATTGTATCTGCTTATAATGTGAAGACAATTAAAAGGTACTATTTAAGTCATTATTATTGATCAGTTTTGCAAGCCTTAATGAATGCATGACATTAATTAATGTGATTAAATTTGACTACTGGCAGATGATTATTCCATCATAATTAAAATGTGATGTCTGCCATTTGGAAACTTGGAGGACGTATCTGTAAAATTTTTAAA
This sequence comes from Polyodon spathula, assembly GCF_017654505.1. NCBI lineage: Eukaryota > Metazoa > Chordata > Actinopteri > Acipenseriformes > Polyodontidae > Polyodon > Polyodon spathula. Next base: position 12,926,485 of record NC_054546.1, on the reverse strand, counting down.
CACCTGTAAACCTGTAATTATTGTACTGTGAAACCGATATTACAAGTAGTTAAGAAGTTCCCGACAGATTTGTGTTTGAAACATATTTTATTTTTAACAAGTGTTAAATCCTGACATTTAATATCATAATAAAGCCTTTAAGGTACAATACAATGACACGATACAATTACTGATTAATTAATGTAGTAATTTTGTCTAGGAAAATCAAATTACAATGGCAGGACTCAAATTAGTCCGTCATGAGCAGATCATCAAAATGCTCTTTTTAAAATGAAGTGCCAAACATTCTTCTGATTACACAATACAACCAAAGACAAGTGAGGGTTATACAAGCCTGTCACTGATTAATAAACTCTCTGCTTAGTTTTAAAATACAAGTATAGTATAAGCTGTAGTTTTGTAGTATTAGTTTGTTTATGTAGGTTGAAAATCACCAGATAAGGGTACTTTGTAGTGAAAGAGATTTAGTAATATCAATATCTTTAAATAATATTACATATGCAAGAGATGTTGACACCTTCAAATTGCATTTCTGATTGCACTGTCACTGTGGTTTAACCTTTAGAGACAACATAGACTGTGCAATATTTATATTTTAGAATGAGCTGCAGGTTATGATCTAATTTGTTTTTACCATCAAATAGGAAGTGTTTAGATTTCTGTTGCAGTGGCTCGAAAATGAAAGATGCCAAGCTTTCCACAGATCCCACCTTTTAAACATTATCTTTTGGAATTAAATGTAGACTGACAGTTCTAATTTAACAGCCCCTGACCTCCCTAACAGCTTTTCCAGTCAGTGACGACTTCAGCATCAGTTTGCTTTTCCTTGACCTGCAGCCCGACGTCTTCAAAGTAGTGAGTTAGATTTTAGCAGTTCCATTTTCAAATTTAAATTTCCTCATCTCATTCTCTGTATTGGATCTGATATACTATTAGAAGCTTTTTGAAGTATTGAGATTAAGTTGTCACACTAAAAAAAAGGGAAGATAAAACAATGATATGCTGTAAAAGTAAAAGGTTGGTTCCCTTTCAATTTGAAGATGGCCACCATCAGATAGGTACGGGATATTCCTGCCCAGTGAACTGGGCAGCGGACCTCCTCTCCAATAGTGGCCCGCATCCATTGGAATGGCGACTCCACCCTCAGGTGGTAGAGCACATTTGGGAACAGTTTGGGAAGGCGCAGGTCGATCTCTTCGCTTCGGGAGAGATGACACATCGCCCCCTGTGGTACTCCCTCGGCATAGATGCCCTAGCGCACGAACGATCCAAAGCAATTTTATATGCTTTCCCACCCATAACACTGCCCCCGGCATTTCTCTAAAAAGTCCAGTTGGAGAAGGTATCAGTTGTCTTAGTGGCTCCCAAGTGGCCCAGGAGAACATGGTTTTTGACTCTGTGCCAGCTGTTGCACAGCCAGCCCTGGAAGATTGCACTTCGTTTAGATCTCCTCAGTCAGGCGAAAGGCTCTCTTTGGCACCCGGAACCAGGCAGGTTCCAGTTATGGCTCTGGCCCCTGAAAGCGACCGCTGGCTAGCCCTAGGGCTATCAAATGTGGTTGTGGAAATGATGCAGAGTGCTAGGCAGACTCCACTAGGTCATTGTATACCTGTAAGTGGAAGTATTTTCAAACTTGGTGTCTGGCTTGGAACCAGGACCCCATTACTTGCCCTATGCCAGTCATTTTGCAGTTTCTGCAATAACTGCTCGATGCTGGAAGGTCGCCTTTCACCTTGAAGGTGTATTTAGTGGCTATCTCCGCTTGCCATGCCCACATAGATTATATGTCTCCGGGTGCGCATTTTTTGGCTACCTGTTTCCTTAAAGGCGCATGTAATTATGTCCTCCTAGGAGGACTGTTCTCCCCGAATGGAGCCTTAATATTGTACTAGAGGCTCTCATGAAGGCCCTGTTTGAGCTCTTACACTCCGTAGAGCTGAAGTATCCGTCTATGAAGACAGCCTTCCTCTTGGCTATCACCTCCGTTAAGCGGATCAGTGAGCTGTAGGCACTGTCTGTACACAGCTCCTGCATGCGTATTTGGGCAATAAGGTGTCGCTGCGCATCAACCCCGCTTTCCTACCCAAGGTGATTACAGCCTTCCACATCAACCAATCTGTGGAACTGGAGTCTTGTCACCCCCCTCCGTCTCTTTCTGTGGAGGACGAGAGATTAAATTTCCTCTGCCCAGTGCGGGCATTGAGATTCTATGTGTATAGGACAAGAGCTCTGTGCCACTCTAACCAGCTCTTTGTTTGTCATGGGACACTGACCCTAGGACAGCCCCTCTCTAAGCACCGTCTGTCACACTGGATTGTGGACACAGTCTCGACTGTGTATGATGGTGCTGGCTTGCCCCCTCTCGGGTAAGGTAGCCGCACACTCCACTAGAGGGCTGACTACATCTTGGGCCCTTTTCAAGGGCGCCTTGATGTTTGATATTTGTACTGCAGCTAGCTGGGCTACTCCGCATACTTTTGTTAGGTTCTATCATATCAATGTGGCAGACTGTGCATTGCCTTCTGTAGGCACAAGTGTCCTTGAGGGTGTAAGTTCACACTGCTAACCCCTGGGTTATACAGTGTTGTGCATCCCTCAGTTGCTGCCGTTCCTTCTCCCTCGCGACGGCTTTGGTATAGGTTATCCCATACCTATCTGATGGTGGTCGTCTTTGAATTGAAAGGGAACGTTAGGTTACCTACTGTAACCCTGGTTCCTTGAAAGAGAAGATGACCACCACCCGTGAGGTTGCTTCAGTCGCCGTGACGGGTTCGATGGAAAAAGAGGAGGATGTTCCTGTGAGTGAAGGTGTTATTCCCTCAGTAGGCGGGACCGAGTGCGTCATCACGGGAAGGGGCCTTTCGGCAGCTCTGGTATGGAGATCTCAGTGATACCTACCCAAAGGGCAGGAATATTCCATACTTACCTGGTGGTTGTCGTCTTCTCTTTCAGGGAACCAGGGTTAATGTAGGTAACCTAACGTTTTTACAAATGGAACAGAAATAACCAAACCAAACACCCACAGGTAAAGAGCATCTTGGTACAGTTTAACTAACATATGTTGTAAAAATAAAAGGTTGTTGTATAGAATCGCCTTGTATTTCATTTTCTGTTTCAGATCACATGTTGGGCACCCCTGTGGAGAGCCCTCAAACTACAGCTGGCACACCAGTGTAACCATTAACCTATCCCCCTGCAACACACTGCCCCCAGTGGACGTAAGTCATTCCACTTTTGTTACACTATGTGGTATTTCTTACTGATGTATTTCTTACATGGTCTCCTGAGAGATTGGTGCAGGGACACCTTATTAAAAAAAAAAAATATATATATATATATATATATATATATATATATATATATATATATATATATATATATATATATATATATATATATATATTAAGACAACAAGCTCTCTGAAGATATAATAAAAATACATTTACATACCTCTTATAAACTTTATTAACATTATTACTGGCCCTTATTTGTTCTAAAAACTGTTTTGTCATTTGTTTTGTTTTTTAAGTATGCAAATAATTCAAATAAAACATTAGAAACAAACTGCTACATCCTGGTATCTTTGCTGGTGGTCAAGGTCACTGTCATGGCAGCTAGAAAACTGGAGAGAGTTTAAACAACAATACACAACAAGTAACATGAACACTTCAACAATAGTGTGTACTTTAAACAAATTGAAGTACAAATACACGTTAACAATTAACAGAAGCAGAGAAGATACCAAAACAGAATGGGTGTTCCCTTCTATGGCAACCCAATGATAACTTTGTGATTGTAGAAATATACTTTGGGTTGGAGATTTAATATAAGTTGTATTCTCTTGTTATTAACTTACCAAGCATAAGTTATTATTGGGTTCAGCTGTCTGTGACAGAAAGCACTGGATTATGTCTAGGTTTTATTGAAGTCGTGCCTGCAGAATATCTTTTTCAAAATCTATTGATCCAGCTGAAGTAATTGATCTTGCAGGCTGCTAGGACAATAATTGAACTGTTCCCTTTGATCCCTGAGCACTTTGAAAACAAAACCCAACCTCTAGTGCTGTACAGACATATGTGTAGCATTAGTTCTAGTGAAGGTGTGATTGTGTTTACTTCAGCAGTGTATACACATTCAGAACTTGACACATCATTTTAAAACACACAGTGTAGACTTGTTGTTTAAAACATATTGCAGAACAACTAAAATACACATTTTCTGCTCAAGTCTTCGTGATATACATGTTTTAAATGTGTTTTATTATTATATATAGTAAGAAATATATAATGTGTAGATGCTGCATTAATACAATTTCCACATTGTGGTTTTCTATATTCAACAGATTATTAACAACATTACTAGGTATTTACCGTATCTTTCCAACCAGATTTTTCTGTCACTGCCATTCTGTGTCCCATGCTGTCTTCAGGAGGATGGTTTACACAATTTGATTTTCCTTACACTAATCTCAACGTTCTTCACTCTGCCACTCAAAGCCCCCTTTTAAGGCCTAAACCCACTTCAGCAGCTTTTACTGTCTGCATTCAAAGCTGTGGCCTAGATAGGATTTAGACCTTAAAATAGAGAATTTCAGATGTTCCTAAATATATTAATTTTAAGATGATTGTACAGGCATGATAGAAAATGGAAGGTACACAATCAAGGATCAGGCACTGCACTTTGAATCAAAGCATTCAAGTTTTCACTTATAATAACAATCTTTATATAGTGCCTTTCATAGCAGACCACCATCACAAAACACTTTACAAGATATGAGACTAGGGTGTGCGAACTATGCATCAGCTGCAGAGTCACTTACAAGAACATCTCACCCAAAAGATGGAGCATAATGAGGTTAAGTGACTTGTGCAGGTCACACTATGATTCAGTATCTGAGTTGGGATTTGAACCGGGGACCGCCTGGCTACAGGCCTGTTTCTTTAATCACTAGACCACAAAGCCTACAGCTAGTTATCCCTAAATGTTTTAGTCTCAGGTATCTCTATAGTTTACCCATTTTTCTCAAGGTGGCGCCCAATGAGACCGCAACCTTTACTATCCTGAAACATTCCAGATCTTTTTTGCGAATGAATATGCCATCCGTCATGTACAATTTGCTGATATTCATACCGGATTCATTGCAGTGGATTAATGTCTCTGGCATGCTTTTTATTACTAGTAATTTTATCTACCTGGTACAGAAGCATTTCATGTTTTTTTGTAGTTCAGACTCTAATGATCTGGCTACAGTCTTGATCTAGCTGATCTTTAAATTTATTGACACTAAATTATATGTTGTCATGTTCTGTGCGGATTGTCATTGAGGCATTTCACACAAACTAGGTTTAAATGTTGCGTGCATTTGTAAATTCCCCATTCCATTATTTACCAATAAAGTCATGTTTAGATCTCATTAAAAAGCTCAAGGATACTCAATCTCAACAGACAGGAAGGATGACAAGCTATAGAGTCACAGACTCCCTGAATCCAGGTGCAGGGGTGCTAGGGGTGGTGAATCTTTCTAATAATAAAGAAATGCCCCCATTAACTCTTCTGTCCTGGAGGGCATTTAAAAAAGTTGCAGCTCTTGAATGTTTTAATGAATTTCATTAAAAAAAAAATGACTAAAGATGTGTCTGACTTAACATGGTCCAAACTGGTAATTTAAACTTCAGAATGAGAGGCAGTAAATGAGGTACTAGATAGTGCTTTTTCCATTCGGATCATAGCGGGAACCTCATCCTGATTAAAACATGCTTAACGGAATACAATCAATGTTTGAAATGTTCTGCATTTACATTACAATATTTGTCAATTATTTCCACATGTTAACTGAAAAGTACATTTTAAAACAATTTTGTTTTTGTATAATAACATTTAAATTATTTGTTTACATGTGAAAAGCATAGTAATGACAAACATCAATGCAGAACACAAAGGGAGCACATTTTCATTTTTTAATATGCTGCCCGGTCTGCCTTGTATTTTTTAAACCTGACACACAAAGAAAGGGTGAACTTATTTATATTAAATGATCTGGAATAAATTACTTCAGTATGGGCTTGATATTATTCAAGAAAACAGCTTTAGTGAGCTGGAATATGAATATTGACAGGTATTTCTTTTTTTTTTTTTACAGGCTTTGCAAAAAAACTTTAAAATAGCCTAATATGTAATGTCTTCATACTAATTATTTACAACAATGCAGACATTGAGGCAGATTATTTTTCTTAACATGATTTCCTGTCAGTCTTGAAATGGATTAAAACCAGACAAGCCCGAACACGGTTTGCCATGGTCCATCATGAACACATTACATTTAAGTGGTTCGTTTAAAATGCAGACCCATACTAATTAGTGAAATACAAGCCATCTATCTCCCCTCCAGTTGCAGACCTAACCTATTGTGCAGTTCTTTCTCCTGCAGCCTACATCCATTCTCCTTTGCAGTGCTTCGCCGCTTGGTCTAGGCAAGTTGGGATGTCCTGGGCTGCATGTATTCATACTCAAACCAGATGTACTACTCCTCTGTTGCATCATTCTTGAAATACATATATTGTTATTCTTTAATTGAGCACCTTGTCAAGGTATAACTAAAATATCAGAACAATAGCTGTCTAATATTATCTATGTGGGCTTTTACAGAAAAAAAAGTAAATATAAAATGTCTAAGTAAATCTCCATATATTGCGATACATTTTGATATGATGATATGATATGTTGTGGGACTAGTTTGAGTGATACACAAAATTCTAGTACACATGCTCCTAGCCACAAGAAAGTAATCTAAGAAAGTAAGCTGATGTGCTGAAAGTAAACAAAAATGACTATATTTTCAAGAGAGATATTTTAAACACTATGATAAATATAGTATACCAACCACTTGAACTTCATAGGTCTCATTCTCATGCAGTTGTTGTGTTGCCAGACTCCACCAGGCCCTTCAAGAGTAGATTTGACATAACATTCAGTGCACATGATGACATATGTTTCTTTGCTAACAACACCTTTGGAAGGCATATTCTAGTGAAGCTGGTTATAATTCTGGAATAATGTTGAACAAGTATACCAGATGTGTTCATATATTTTAAGTTCTAGAATCTTCTGCTGACCAGGTGAAAGGAAAATTTGCTTCCAAGTGGCTTTTAAATCATTCAGCCATTCACTGGTACTCAATTATACAAACAAGGGGAAAAGCAGCTTTTCTGGTTATGACACATTTTATATAGCTTAACAAAAAAATGAAGCTACAGTTTCTGGAGGTAAGGTTTCTGAAGATTGTTATCCCAACGCCTTATATACATTCATTCAAAGTGAACAATTCATGATAATAATAAAAGGATAATAATCAACCATCTCAGTTGTTAGATCTGCTCCTCAATTGCATGTACCTTTGCTGAATGTTTCATCATGACTCATCTCTGTCAATGGAGTTTGACAAAAGGGCAGCTTCTTTTCTGTGCTGTCTTAGTCAGTGTAAACACCCATGTCTTTTAAAATTGGCACGCATAGGATTGTGAGTGAGAAGTAGATCTGTCAAGTCATGTTGATTTAACTGAAATCCCTTCTTCTACTATGTAACGTATTACAATCTTGCATGGCCAGACGTTATTCCCTGATGTTTTGGATTGTCAATCAGAATAGCCTCCCTGGTGTTGGCAAGTGAATGTCATGGCATGTTATTGATGCACAATGATACCGTTCAGTAGTCAGGAGGGGGGATCCTCTTCATATCTCTCCTAGTTATATCCCTTATACAATCTCTTGTTATTGATTATCATTTGATAGGTTTTATAACCCATGGCATCCATTTCCCTTTTCCTCAATACTATTATCCTTGCTGTGCAAATGTTTTGCTGCCAATGACATCTACTTGTCCTTTACAGCATATAATTAATCTGTCTGTGCTGCCAGAATTACACAGAGTGCAAGAATGCAATTCCGAGGTCAGTCTTGGTCTGTCAGAATGATTAAAGCTCAGATCTCCCACTTCCTTATCCTTATGTGTCATTCACAATATGTGCATTGGAACATGAAGCCACAATTTACAATACAATATAATTTATTTAGCTACAGTATGCATTAGCTTCAATGTATAAATTCTTTAAAACATGATGGAATCGATATGTTGTGTACACACACATTACCTCAAAACTACAATTCAAATGTTGGAGGTTGATGACAAATTCATGTATAAAACCAGTGTGTAACCTCAATGAGGCCAGTATCAAATCTACTTTTTAAAATTAAAGTTAATCAAATTACATGTGGCACATATTTATAGCTTATTTGTTTTTGCTAGAATTGAAGATTCAGAACAGAGGCCAAAACACAATCTATGTCAAAAAGTAATTTCAAACTTCATTAAACACTTAAGAGGGAATGTTTTATTTTAAAGTAGGCAGAAATAAGTATTCAAATGATAAGCAGTTATCCATTTGTTGAAGTATAGTTACATGATAATAAACAATCAATTCACATGCATTTGACAACTGTAACTATATGAAAATGATGAAATAACTATATTACTCCACAACTTAATAACATTTATTTTATATGGCTTAATTCATTTTTGCAGTCGGAAGATACCAATATAAATCTTAATAAACATAGTTAACATTACCATTGAATAGCACAGATTTGCAATGGCAGCCTGTGGCAGTGTGCCCGCCCCAGTGCGTCTTTATGTTTATATGTTGTATGTAGTGTGTTAATGTTGGTGTATAGACATTGATACATGGGATATAAATGGGTTTGTGCAACATGAGGGATTTAGAATGTATATTTGTATTTAGGCACGAGGATTGCACAGGTAAAATGTAATATGTGAGTATGGAAAATTGCACTGAAATTAAATCATGTGCAGTTGTACCGAGACTCCAACTGAATGATTGATTAGCAACCAAGTCTCAGTACAGCTGCATAAAAGCAACATGTTTTCACTCACTGGGGGTTGTGTGTTCAGAGCAAAAGAACGGGAGTGAGGAGATTAAAGTAAGCTTTAAAACGATAATAAGCAATTGCTACATCGTCCTGGAGGACCAGCACGGTACTTGTTTCTTTAGTGTTTGTGCCTTGTTTGTTAATGTCTGTTCATTTTGTTTGTCTATTTATTTTGACTCAAGTGCCGTGTTCTGTTTTGTTCAGCATTTTGATTTTCTGTGTATTAATAAAGCACTGAGATGCTCCAGCATCTCAGTTTTCACCTGCCAGTACTGTCTGCGTGTGTACTCTTCCTGGCCTGACGTCACCCTACAACCAGCCTGTTCACACAGCCTAATGGTGGATTGTGAACAGGATGGCTGCAAGGGTGACGTCAGATCAGAAACAGAAACCACAACAGGTATTGTAATCATGTGGCTTAAGGAAGAAAATGGTCTAAAGAATTGTACACCGGACAAAAGCACCACGTTTTTTCTGAAAAACATATCTATTTAGATTAAAAAAATGATAAGCTCCAAAAAAGTTGTGACACTGGAAGGGCTGTTCATCATTATGACATCACTGCATGAACAGCGCTACAAAATATCCCAATAATACACAATTCTGGTTGCACAATACCTTCTGTAATGCTTCCAATATATTTTTGTTGATTGGAAATCCAATTGAAACTTTTTTCTTTTTTTTCTTAAGACATGGGTATATTCTTGGTGGACAAGCCTGCACAAATTTTATTTGATAATGAAGGGGTTAAATGAATTATAATATCTAATGATATGTGTGTTTAATATAGGTTGGAATTAGGATAGGTGAGTCAGCATCTTGTTAAACTTAACAGCTTCCCTAAAGTGTAACAGGGACAATGACCATACCTTCCCTCACAAATCAGCTTGTGATTTATGGTTCCCTTGGAACACCAGTAAATGTTCTACTGCACAAACAAGATAACAGGTCTGCTTTGATCATTACCTTGTACATACAAAAAAACAAGTCTGCTTCTTTGATCATCATCTTGTCTGTGCACTGGTCATTATCTTGTCTGTGCACTGGTATAAAGGTTATAACTTATGATTACTGCTTGCTTTACTTCTCTCCAGAATTCTGTTCAATAAACTTTGCTGTTAAATCTACACAGTCAGAGGCTGGTTTGATTTCTTCTCGGTCCCTACAAATTGGCATAGTCAGCAGGATACTTTGCTGCTGCCTATACTGTTTCTGGTGTTTTCCATCTGCCTTGGTCTATCGGTCCAGGGGTAAGTAAAAAGGAATTTTTCCCTGGAAGTGTCAAAGTATCTGTAAAAATGATTGGGGACTTTACCGGAGTGGTGTATTGTAGCTGGTAACTCTGTACTCTGATTTGTGGGGGGTAGAGACAGTACAGCGAGTGCGGCTCGGTGCTGGTTTCCCCACGGGATAAATCATAAGGGTAATTATCCAGTTAAGTGCAGTAAGTTGCCATGAGGCAATTGAAATTGCCTGCATATGTGTCTGTTAGTAATATATGTTATTTTGAACTATGATCTAGAAGTCTAAAGAAATCCATGCATTGGTAACGTTACTCGGCTGTATGGCATATCAACCAAACCTATTAAGCATTGACTGAATAGACTCTTATTGAATGTTATGTTGGATCGAGTCCAGACATCGCAAGGCAGGTGGCTACAGACTCCTCGGATCTCAATAAACAATTGGTTTCAATAAAGGGATTTTCCCAGAGTGGTGTGTAGTAACTCCTATTGTTTATTTGTTGTTCGCTGTAGTAGCAGCAACGGTGTTGTTGTGAGGATAACAGCAAGTTAGACTATTATCATATCTTGGTAGCAGCAACAGTGTTGTCTATTGTCACATTTTGGTAGCGGCAACTGCTGTGAGGACGATAGCGAGTGTAAGACTATTATCATAAGTGCTGGTATCGGTTTACAGTGTAAACCGTGAGGATTATAATGCACTCATGAGACTATAATCACTTTACATGAACAATGGAGGAACGCATTGGGGGTACACAGGAATATTTGGTTGAAAAGAATGGAATAAAATGGAACAAGATGGATGGTCATGTGAAATGAGTCATGTGGCTCAAAGAGACTAGTTTAGTAAACAGAAAAAGGATACATTGGAAAAGGCATGTATTATGATGATATGTAGAGCAGAAAAACAAATGGAAGAGTTAGAGCAAAGTCAGAGACAAAGGGTTTGGTCGAGCAAAATGAGTCAAGTAGTAGAACTCTAGAAACAAATAAAGGTATAGATTGGGGGTATACAGGAATTTTCGGTTGAGAAACACTAATCTAGGGCATCAACAAATAAGTACTGCTGTGAGTGTAGATACTGCTTCTAGTTAATAAAGATTAATAGGACAATATTAAGCAGTCACCCCCAAGTGAATGCGGCTGTTCAAGTGTAGAAATACCATATCACATCGGGTAAATGAAGTAAAGGAGTAAATTAGGTACTGTTTTGTTATGAAAACATTTAAGCTAAAAATAAAAGTGTTATTGAAGTATCAGGATATACGTGTTGGTATTAGGTCTCTTGGCACATTAAGATATAATGTGTTTTGTTTATCAAAGTTAATGTTTTACAGAGCTTCTTGTGAGTTTGCATTTAAGTTGTTCAAATGCACTATTGGCATGCACAGTAGAGATGGTGATACTAGATGAACTAGATTAATGTGATAACTGAACCATATAGTTAACATCAAAAATGAAATGGAAAATGTCAGGAGGAATGGGTGCGCTGGGCATTTAAAGGAAACATGTTGGGGAATGGGTGAAGGAGCAGAGGGGAAAAGATCGAAAGAAAACACCTGAGTTAACAAGACAGCACTCAGGTTCTCAGCTCTTCCAATTGATCAGGTACATGAGCAAGAAAATGCAAAGGTATAAGGCATTGGGGGTGTGATCGGCCTCACAGAAAATCCAGATGGCCTTCGGAGATGGATGATTGCCTGTCTCGAACAAGCCCGGTTGCTGAGTGATTTTGAAAGTGAGTACCTCCAGAAGGACGACCCTGAAGTAAATTATCAGCACCATGAAGAGGGTTTATCATCACAAGAATTGTTCAAGCGCCAAACCAACAAGCTCATTGAGATTATCACTCAGTATAGTAACCCCATTCCTAGATGATTGTTCCGAGCTGCTGATCTTACATACACGAGACTGTGTGGACGACTCTGTTGTGCATTCCGTTTAGAGCATTGAGACTTTGGGGCAAGAATAGTATATCAGATTTCAGAAGGCGGTACTGAACTATAGATCAAAGTCAATAATATGCCAGTAAAGAAAAAAATTTCACAAAAATCACTTTTCACAAAATCACTTTATTCAGCTCTTTTGGAGGTAATCCACACATTAAAATGACATCATGACATCATTATGACTCTGCCTTATCATTTTTTTTCCACAAGTTATTCACAGACCAACTAATCAATATTCACAACATTTAATTCTAACCCCTAAAATGTCAGCATGGCATTTTAAATAACATGTATCTGCATTTGTAGGTATTTCTGAAGTACTGGCATCACAATGATGTCACAATATTAGCCCCCTGTTCATCAATTTTTTTTTGGAGCTTATAATTTTCTGAATATTTGACCCCATGTGATGCTTGTGTGACCACGTACCAGTCATTTCACTAAGCCACCAGACTAATGGCGTGGCAAACTGAGAAATAAAAGATTTAACAAACACAAAACACTTTCAAAACAAAATGGCACGTTGGTCAAACAAACAAACAATGAATAGCAACAAATAATATGCTGTTTTCACTATTATTATTACTCCTACCTCTGCAGGTCTTTTATATTTATGGCCGAGGGATTAACTAGCTATTAATTATCTTATTACCCTTCGGCCATAGCCAGCACAAGTTTGTTAAGTCTGCGTGACAGTCAGCCAGTTATGTCAGTAGCTGACAGTCACGCATTCCCACGAGGCATTTAAAACCATAAACAAGAAAAGGTGGACGGCACCTCGCTCGTCCTGCCAAACAATACAAAACACGGCTTTTCGCCGTCATATAATTTTAGGGTTGCCACTTGTCCGGGAATTGGCCAGTAGGCAGGAAATAACAAACCCGGACGCGCTTATGTCCGGTTTTATGTGAAACGCATAAGAAACACCAACCTTCCTTTAATATTTTGGCTTTATTGGCCGTTTGGATTGGATCGCCAACATTACTTCCACCAATCAAAGTGTGACATACAGTGGGAGATCCCGCCCTCTAACAGACTGATGCTATGCAGCACAGGGTAAAGAAGCGCGCGCTGGACGAGAAAAGGATGTTACGGCTGTCAAAGTGAATGTGAGAATGGCAGTGAGTGATGCAGGCAATTTGCTTAAAAAATTTAGAAGCAGACCGGGCATTTCCATCAATGGATTTAGGAAATCTGGAATTTATGATCTGATCATAAACTCTGAGGCTGTGTAAACTGTGCCTGCTACTGTGGTGCCTGCAGGACTGATCTTTCTTGGGTTAAGCAGTTTTGTGTTATTTTTTTATTTGTATTATTATTTTATTTTTACAAGGAGTTTATTAAGTAGCAGCCAGAATTGTTTATGCCAGACTGTAACAATGGTGCAAATTTGCTTTGGATTGTTAATGTCAATACATGTAGGTACTACAGTCCATCCTGCAGGTATTGCAAAGCCCCTAAACAATATGTTAAAATACATTAGTTCTGTACACAAAAGCTGATTTTGCCAGTGCTTGCTAGTCTAGTAACCAGTTTTACATGTAAAGCGTTTTAGTTTCGGCTTTATTGTTAAAGTTTTCACATATACAATACTGTCCAACAATTACTATACGATGCTGTGATCATTCCACTGTGTTATGTTAATGAACCATAGCTAAGTTTTAAAACAGAGAATTAGCAAATGCCTACCGTTAAAGTGTACTGCAGTTAGTAATCCTTTCCAGTTACTGATATCTTAAAATATTTGAGAAACATAATTGTTCATATCATTACATTGTGTCTTCTCAACTTGTTTATGGGTAAGTGAATGATCTGCTCTTTTGACACTTTTAATGTGACACGATTATACAGATATATTCAAGTGTGCGCAGTTTTGTTCAGTGGCTTTCAGCACCCCACTTTAAAAATTGTTCCAGTGCCACTGCATCCCATGCAAGGTGCCTTTATACGTCACAGAATAAAGAAAGGCCCTAATTTTGCACTAGCTAACCCAATAGCTTCCAACAGCATCTTCAATGACAGATTGTCCTACTGCACTTACTATAATTTCAGAACCTGTGTGACACCCAGTTATATAGGAACACAGCCAATTGTGTGTGTCTGTGTGTCTATATATATATATATATATATATATATATATATATATATATATATATATATTATATTATATGGCAGTGTGTCAACTTTAACAAAATATGAATTCAATATTTGGTCTGATAACAAGTACTGTTGTTAAGCCTTGAATTTCTTGGCAATAAAGAATATATGCCGCCATTACCCACAGCACCCTGCTGTTATTACAAATATGTTACCAGAGTGTACCAGTTATAACAGAAATGAAGAGAGATTTGATCATTTATACAGCTGTACCTTTTGTTTTTTTCATGTGCATTGAAAATAAATTAAAACTGTGGTTGCAATATTGATCTATGTATCTTTGGGACTTACAAAAGCAAGACATGCAGTAATCCCTGATGCCATATTATTTTCTTAATGACAATTAAAGGGAAGGTCAGTCCAATTAAATCATTTGTCTTTCAGGGCTGCCAATTCCAAATGTAACTTCTGTTAACGGCCAGATTCACAGACCCAATGAGCACTAATCTTGGACAGCTCAGTGTTAATTTTGGTAGAATAATCCAAGATTCGATTTAATCAGGGTCTGTAAACCTAGATATTAATGTTTAACAGGCATGTGGAGATTAGGAATGTGCTTCATAATTATTTGGCCTCTCAGCTTTGAGCTGAAGAGTAAGTAGCTTTAAATGCAATTCATTCTTTTTTGTATTTCTCTTACTATTTAACTGGACAGCCTTCCTCGTTATAGCAGGTTAAGTACATTTGAGAAAAATGGTACTAATTCAGTAATGGAGCTACAGAACCAAGAATCACCACAAATGATTACAAACAAACCATTAAGCAGTAAAGGCATTATTATAACAATTAAAATGACAATTACAGCTGTGCATTAAAGAGTAGGGCATTGTTAAAAACCAATTAAAATGACAATTACAGCTCCATTATTGCTGAATGACAATATGAAGAAAACAAGCCACAACATGATTACCATGTGCATTCTGTCCCAGTACTATTTACTATTCCCTCCAAACACGTATTTAGCGGATCCAAAATGAAATGGGCAGAATAACGCCGCTGTCTCAATTGCGTTGAATTAATGATGTTTATGTATGCAAAGCAGAGTGTTAAACACAGATAATGAGCTGCCATACATTCATGAACTATTCACGAAGGTCTGACAATGATTTTGCGCAGGGGAGAATGACCCAAAAATTCCGCCGACTGAATGCTGACGCAAAGCGATGAGCATCTGCGGCAGAAGTGGTGTACCAATTTGAAATGGCAGATATAGGTCCTTGTCACAAAGACGGCGGAGTGGGTGGCGTCAGACCAGAGCCAGGAAATAAACAAAGAGAGAGGTGGAGTTTGGTGGAGCTGAGCGAATGGTCTTGCTCAGCATTTAGTAAGTGAACAGTTAGGAAATAAAAAGGTTGCATCAAACAAAAACACAGGACACGGCACTGGTAGCCAAAATAAACAGACAAACAAAACGGACCAAACAGACAAAACACGGTGAGCTTTTTTTAACGATTATTACTGTTATTATTCTTCTCTTTAACTCGGCCTCCAATCCCGTTCTCCACTCACCGAACACACAACCCCGAATGGGTGTAAACATGCTGCTTTTATGCAGCTGTACCAAGACTCGACTGCTAATCAATCATTCAATTGAATTCTCGGTACAACTGCACATTAATTAATAAAGTGCAATTCCCCGTGCTCATGTGAAGTGCTGTGCAATCCTCGTGCCTAAATACAAAAATATACATTTTAAACACTCGTGTTACACAGACCCGTTTATATCCCGTGTACCAGTGACGATACACCAACATTTAACACACCACACGCAACATATAACAGATAATATACACAGGGGTGGGCACTTTGTCACAGTCCTGTATAGCCAGAATGTGTTAATGCGACACTATGGTTTATTTTGGGCTAACTATAAATAACTACGATAAAAAATAAAATATGCTGAAAGAATTTTGTTTCAATTTAAAATAATACCAGAATTGTATTATCTACATGTCAGCAATGTGAAGCCTCCAACGCATCAGCATGGTTTATTTTGTATTAGGCAGTGGCGTAGCTAGGTGCAGCACCAAATAAAAATCTGCTTCTGGAAGCAAATGAATCCTATTCAGACTCATCTCCAAAATACTGATTTCTGCTTACCAATGTAACGTTACAACATTTGCACTTTGTGACTGTCAAAGTGGACGTCCTCATGTCAGTGTACTCGATCATAAGAAAATTAGGTAATGCATTATATGGTGTGGCATAAATTAATATTAAATTGATATGCAATTACATATTAAATTTACGTCAAATTAATATTAAATAGAGACGCAATTGCATATTAAATTAATATTAAATGAATATTTAATAGATATTCAACTACATATAAAATTTACGTTAAATTATTGCTTGTTACTTTCCATTAACATTTAAGTTAGACTGACTGTATTTTCAATAAGGAAATGTAAACAATGGGAAATTATTACATATTTTCAAGGGTAACAAAACATAATACAAATAGACGTGATAGGCAATTACATTTTCAATTGACATTTGATTAATACGTAGCAAGAAACCAGTTATTTCATGTTTATTAAACCACGCTGTGCAATTTGTAACTTGCTTTGGAAAAAAAGAGTCAAATAAATACATTATTATTTTGATTATTAGTAGACGAGAGCACCTAGTGCTTTTGAGAAACCTTCCTAAACCGACTTTTATTTCACATACCTTACGATTAACATGTATTCATAAAAGTTGCATTTTGGATGAAAATAATGCACTTAGTAAAACTAAGTGAGCAATACTACAGAAACAACTTACCCAAACGACCTTTAACTACCTTTATTGATCAAACAGAGTTAAAAGCAAATTTAACTGTTTGACACAATGCTATAAGATTCAACACTGTTATAATTAATTCACATATTTTTATTTTTTAGTAAATAAAATAACAATACATGTAATACAAAACAAACCACGCTGATGCGTTGCAGGCTTCATATTGTTATAGGATGCGTAGATAATAAAATATTAATATAAATTGAAACTAAATTATTTCAGCATATTTTCTTTTATCTGACAGAAGGCTACTTGAAATTACAAGTATTTTCTTGCAAATCTGTCCTCTTACAGTTGTTGATTGGTTACAAGACCTGATCAAGATTTCTCACAAGCATCTCTAATTATAAAAGATAATAGCATAGTAAATGCTATTATCTTTATAGCATAGTAAATGCATGAAAACACATAGGAAAGTATTGTAAGGTACTGTATAATAAAGGGTATTTTAAACAATTGGTAATTATATTGAAAAGCATGGGAAAACTGTGAAATGAACATGCACATTCACTGTGGTAAATTCTTATAAGAGCTGACTTTCTGGCAGGAATAATAAAAAATAATAAAAAATAAAACAGTAAAAGTGACTAACTGTATTTGAAAATAAGAAGTTCATAAAGAACTTCAACTTTAAGTGCCAATGCATAATTACTGTTTATATTTTGTTTTTAAAAGAGAAAATGTTTAAAACGTCGCCCTTCAGGAAAAAACTCTGCAAAGGAAACATTTTAAGAATAGGATTGGTGAACAACTCTGTTTTTTTTTTTCTCTGTATAAATACTGGCACTGTTCCTAAACTATCTCTAATGCATGAGCTTGGGCAGTCGATTGCCCTTGATATTTAAGTGCCCACAGTTGTCAGTCTTTTTTAAAGGTCTTCATTTATTTTTATGAGGAGAGAGTTAATCTTTTCCAAAAATCATTCTGATCTTTAAGAAGGGCAATGGATGCAGTAAAATATATATATATATATATATATATATATATATATATATATATATATATATATATATATATTATATATATAATTTTTTATTTTTTTGACAAAAAACTACTATAGAGGGACTTTATTTAAAAATGTAAAGTACCAGTATAGTTTTCTATGTAAAAACAACCCTATACACAAATAAACTAAGTAAATACTTTGTTCTATATTAATACGCTTGATGGTAGTATAGTACTGTATACAGTATAATTATTTTGGTTAAACATTGAACAGTTATATGATATGGTACTGCATTACTAATATGTATCACTCCATGTTGTTAGTGCCATTACTGGTATGTCATCACTGTTGCACCATTCTACCATCCTCTTGCCATTGTACTGTAGCTGTCCTTTTTCTTCCTCTGCCTCACTGAATAGAACTATTGCATTGCCATAGTAATACCACTGTGTTGCCATGGAAAAAAAAAAAAAAAAGATGTTTGAAAACACAATGAAATAAAGGAACAAAGATTTATATTTGGACTTGCCTAGTGATCTTAACCTTTACCAGTCTGTTTTTTTTTTTTTTTTTTTTTTTTTACCATTGATATGTTTTATACTTGCTTTTGTATAACAAGATGAAGAGATTTTTGGAAGGTAAAAAACACAATATTCTGTATTCGGAGAGAGTCGGGATGCTTTATATTGCTAAAGCAAGGTAATCAATAAGGAATTCAATATTATCATTTCTTTGCATTAGTGCAGTATCGGTTCAAACTTTTTGTTCAAACTACATTTTTGGCCTTTTTTAAAAAAAAATGTTTTGTGGGTGTCTGTTGAATGGAAAGGGATAGCACAAGAGACTGAGAAAAGATTTACAAAAAACAACTATAAAAACTGTACCAATGCCAATGTCAAAATCAATGTAATATACAGAAAGCAGATGACCTAAATGAAGCATTCTTTTTTTTTTTTTTTATAGTGCTCTGTACATTAAAGGTTATACTCAGGAAATGCTATTAACAGAAAAGGTGTTTTATCTATATTGACGATTGATTTCTTATTGGTTATTTATAATAATTTACTAATATGCACATAGCCAAACTTGTGTCATCATACTGTAAAGAGCCAGTTCCAGAAAACAGTTGATTGAACAATATGAGTAGTGAGCAGATAGAGGTATGCATAAAAAAAAAAAAAGGTTCTTACTGCAGGTCAATGGCCAAGTCCTCGCACTGTGTGTATTTAAGTGTTTTGTGTTGTGTGTGAAGTGTTGGTGTATAGATATTGCTGCATGGGGCATAAATGGATCTGTGTAGCACGAGTGACTTAAAATATGTACTTGTATTTAGGCACAGGGATTGCACAAACACTTCACATGCATTTAAAATATGTAATAGTATGTGAGCACTGGGATTGCACAAATTAGTTCACGTGCCGCAATTCAAGTGAATAATTAGTAATTGAATCCCGACACAACAGTATATATATATATATATATATATATATGCACTTTTCACTCACTCGGGGTTGTGTGTTCGGTGAATGGAGAACGGATGTGGAGAGAAGAGTAATTTAAAGAAAAGAAAAAGCAACGTCGTGCTGGAGGACCAGCGCGGTACTTGTTTGTTTTGTTTGTTCGTCCACTGTTTGTTTAGTGTTAGTCTGTTTTGTTTGTCTATTTATTTTGGATTCAAGTGCTGTGTGCTGTTTTTGTATAAAACTTTTTATTGTATTCATTATTAAACCGCCCAACAGCGCAATTCACATTTCACATTTCACCTGGCAGTGCTGTGTGTTTCTTCTGGGTCTGACGTCAGCACTACAGCCTGCTTGTCACAAGGTCCTATTGCTCTTATTAACAATACCGACAGTAAATAAATAAAAAAACATTTGTTCAAAAAAAAAAAAAATCAGACAGTAAGGAATTCAAGCAATTGTATTACAATACACAATACAATACACTTAACAACTTAATTTCAAAAGAAGTGTAAACGTTGATATAGGTTAGCCAATCAGAACGAAAGGACAGAACTTGCTTTGCATAGAAAAATCATACATATTTTAGCAAAGATGCACAAAAAGCAGTTCTGGAACTAGTGACGAAACTTCTTCTATTAATCTGATTGTATTCAGAGTACAATTTGATTTATGATTGGGAAACTACAAAGAGTTCCCATTGTACTTTTCATGTAACTTACAGTATTCATTTTCAGAGATTGTCTCATATTTAACGCTATAGAAGTTGCTTTGACTGATTACCTGAATGGTATTATTGTGTAAGTGCATGTTGAAATGAATTATATTGGTGTGATTGAATGTTTAAATAAATGGCATTGTTTTGAATAGATTCCTAGTAAATAATTCCTCTGTGCAGCAAACACAATATGTGAACTTTAAGTATCTAAAATAATTTACTAAAATAAAAAGTCTCTAAATCACTTTGGATAAAAGCATCTGCTAAATGACATTATTATTATTATTATTATTATTATTATTATTATTATTATTATTATTATTATTATTATTATTATTATTATTAGCAGTAAATAATAATAATAATAATAATAATAATAATAATAATAATAATAATAATAATAATAATGTTCTACTTTGAAACTATAGGGTTGTAAAATGCTACATATTTTCATATTTCTTAGTGTGCTTGATTTGTGACAACAAATACTGTTTTAGATATGCTTATGTAGAAGACATGTTTAATTAAACACTAAGTTGTCAAACTTAATAATTTGAACTGTTTTTAAACCAAATTTATAGTAGAAAGATGTTCACTGTAAATCATGTGTCCAGTCCAGCTGATCGGATTGTTATCTACCCTTAGAAAGGAACATTATCAACCTACATACTAGCATGTTGAAAAGGTTGTTAACAATGATTCGTTTCAGAAAAAGTGTCTTAAAATCCTTAAACAATCCTGGCTCTGGAGACGGCATCGGCTCATCCTTTGCTTGCCTTCAGGAGCAGCCACCCCTCCACTACTTCCTCTTTCTGGCAGATCGTTCCTCCTTCTTGGGCAATTGGGCGGGTAACTCCTCCTCCTGATGTTGGAGGGGGCAGCATAACATCAAGTTCCCAAAATCCCCGCAGGTGAAGCACTAACCTTGACAGACGAGGAGGGCATCCAATCAGAGGGGCCTGTCTCGTGCTGTTGGGTGGGCAGCTGGGGTTGAACCTTCAGGTGAAGCCATTCCTCAGGCAAGTCCACCTCATCTAGTGGGAAGGCCTCCATAAATTGTACATCTTCGCAGCGGCACACGTCTCAGAGGTGCCCCCCTCTCCACAGCTCCGCACCCTGACTGTTTTTCCATTTTTTTTTTAAACTGCAGTCCTGCTCCACCAATAGGGGGCGCTATCCCACTTCTGATACCTAATGTAACTGGATAGCTCTGTGGCCCCAGCTGTTATTGGCAGGAAAGAGACTCAGAGATAAGGAAGCTGCAGTTTAAACACTAGAGTGCACATTTATTAATCCCACAGGGGGACAAAATAAGGGCCTGAAGGCCAAAATAAAAATTCAAACAAACCTTAACTACACATAGTCCAAACACACATCAAAACACAGGTAAAAAAAACAAACAAAAAAAACCCTTCCTCTCCCAAACAATTTATCCCTGCTTTTACAGCATGTGGCTGGGCTTAATTGATCCTCAATTAAACAATTAAGCTCCAACCACATTCTGCAAAAGGATTCAGCAGGGATGGGATTAATTAATAGGCAAATACTGTAGACATAATTTGAGAAACACAACCTTTCCCCAAGAGATCTTGAACAGGATATTACCAAGCTCTAAGCTTTGTATTGGAGTGTAGCAAGGAGAGATCTGAGCTGACTCTGCTGGCGTGTTCACGGGCTGCAGGAAGGACACCTACGCTGGCAGAGGGGCAGGAACAGACGTACACAGAGAACATGACTCTAACCTTTAGAAAATGGTTTGACACATCATTCGTCACTGTGTTGGTAATGTACTCTATGCACTGTATATTTATACAGTAGCTTATGACTAATAGTATTTTACCGTCTTTGTCAGCTAATTAATTAAATACATCCTAACATGAGACAAGCAAACTCATAAACAGAGACATACATTTTGGATGAGATTTAAAAGTAAAGTAGTTAGATTCTCTAATGCAGTGTTTTATTTATTTATTATGTAATAAATAATTTTGTAGATTTGTAGATAAATAGATTTGTGACTTCTTTTTTTTAGTTTTGTAACATCTCAAAAGACATACTTATATCCTATTGGAATGTCTTTTTGGGCCATTTGATAGAATAAGAAATCCCAAGTACAATGATGAAGTGTTTTTTTTTTTTTTTTCATGAGCAAAGGTATCACAATGGATTTGAAATTAAAAATTGCACTATGAACCTGAAACGCTAGCACACCAGTATTGATATTGTACCATATTACTTCAATGGATTACCAGTTTGTATGTTTTTTACCATTGTGATATCATTGGTATGACAAAATATGAAAATGTTACCACTGTGGTATGATTCTTCCATTCCAATGGCCCATATCATTGCAGCTGCCCTTGTACAGAAGCATTGCATTTCCACTGAAGATCAAGTGGAAAGGGCGGAGACTAGTGTGGCAAGAATGCAGAGCACATTAATCATATGGTACAGCTTCCAGTGGAAGATGGCTACTCAAGCATTGATTGTACGACTGTTAATGAAAAGTAAACCCACTCGCCTCTTAACAGATTGCTGCTAAATAACGAGTGATTTGTATATAATGCCAATTATAATATCCTTGTCTGAATACTTTGAAGGATTATATTGTGTTCCATCCTGACACTTATGACAATGGTTTGGCTTTACAAAGGACTTACAAGGGTCCGCAGAGTTTTGGGGAAAAAGCTTTGTTTCTTTTAGTATGCATGTTTACATCTAGCGTTAGAAGAAACCCATTCGTAACTAATGCATTTTCAAAGAGTGCTGTGCGTTCAATTTCACCATCCTTGCTAATGGACCACCTTTGATACTTCTGTAATTATTACTCTAAATGGACACTTCAGTTGGGGAAGTTCAATTAATTTATGACTGCAAGATGGCATAAGAGAAAGTATGCATGTAGCAAAGTGGTTTGTAGTGTGCAGGTGTAGAGGTAATGCAGTGCTCCAACAATAAAACACAGACAGAGTTCACAGTGCAAACAGTTCTTTTCTTTTTCACGGTTCTGCACAGTTCACTAATAGCACTGGAAATGCATAGTTTGCACAGAGAAATAATACTGGGTTTCAGTCCTGAAACAATAAGAAACAAAGGTAATGTCCCGGCACGGCTCCACATCCTTTCACGGTGCTCCCGTGTTGGTGCTGAATACACAGTGACTGGTGACTTGGTGCAGTAGTTGTAACCTGGGTTTTAATGCTGGCTTGACAGCGACAGCTCCCTGGTGTTTAGTAGTCTATCAATTACAAATAAACAGTTATAAACACAAACAAAATATAGCACTCACAGTTTTTCTTATCTCCGTACTTTTACAGGTCCGTCCATAACCATAGCAAAGGAACAGATTGCTCGGCCACATCCCCTGAAATACCCTCAGTCACATATCCTCCAGTCCCTGACTGACATGTCACCCACCACATTAAGGCCATGACTTCTGGTATTATGGCTCTGCCCCTTCCTGGATGACCGACTTCAGACCCTGGAATTAACTGTCAAACCATCCAGTCCGGAGCACACTGTTCTCTTTACATGGCGCCTTACAGGTCGGGAGGGAGTTTGTTGACTAGGATTAATTCGCTGTCTGTCACACTACATTATAGCAAAATGTATATATATATTGGTCCACAATTCTGTCATCAGCTGGATCCAAACAACACCCTCCCTCAAAACCAGCCAGTCAAACCCCCAACCCTGTTTCAGCTCTCTCTGCACCAGTCAATCCACTCCCTGCCAGCTTGAATGACTCCCCCGCCTCCAGCAGTTTCGAATCAGACTCAATACTAAACGGAGTGTTCGACAATTGTACATGTCCAGATAAATTATAATAAGAAAGAGTAAGATCCCAATAAATAAATATGTTAACAATAATAATAATTTTAATAATAATAATAACAGTTTCTCTACGTGTATGTCATTTTCTATTCTAATTATGTCAGAAGGTAAATATAGGGTTTCAAGTTTTTTTAAAAGAGAAAATAAATAAATAGTTTTCCAATAGCGATAAAACCCTCTCGATGCGGGCTCTACCGTGTGGTAGATGACCTTGACTTTCGTTATGTATGTAGAATAACTAAACTAAAACTAAATGTATTAAAACTGCACTTTTAGTTAGCTTTTCAAAAACACACAGAAGGGAAGTAGTGCTAAGAGAATTTGAATCTTGGGCAGAAAGGAAACATTTTCAAGAGTCGCAGGAATTGTATTCATTGTGTGCATCCTGAGCCTGTGCCCTTCAGTACTTTGATGTTGCATATGAGAGTGGTAATGTATCTTGCCTGAGCCAGTGTATACACCTACTGACAGCTGGATAGCATTTTATCCTCTTGGATTTTTAAAAAAACATTCTTTAAATAAGATATGTATGTAAAATGTTTTGGAAAAAAGTGATTTTTTTATTTTATTTAATTTTTTACATTTTAGAGTTTCAATTATTTTACCCCTGATTTTCTCCCCAGTTTAGAATATCCAATTATGTTTCCTCACCGCAGCAATTCCCTACACAGCTCAGGAACACTGAAGGTTCAGTGGATGTTCTCTGATCCCACGACCAAGCCAGTTTCCTTTTATACCCAAAAACGAGCTACCTGCCTCTGGAGGACAAAGGCTAGCCCTGCAGGTGTCCACCTGAGCTAATGTGATGCTCCCTCTGGAATATCGAATGAAGACTGGTGACTTTGCACAGCCAGGACTCAAACCTTGAGCTTCCCTGACTGTATGACTTATAGGCGTGTCTTTACTAGGTGAGACACCTTAAGGGAACTGAGGAAATTAGAAAGGACAAGCATGAAATATAAATTGTTACTGACACTGTTCATATTCATGAAAGCATGTCAAATCTAATTTTATAAATGACAAGTAACAACTGTAATTTTTAAAATAACATTACTGAATTAAATCAATTAGGGGGAAATTATAAACTTGGGACTGGAGTTAGTAATGGTTTGTTTTCCTCCTACCGCAACTGTATTTACTAAACCTCTGCACTGTATGTGTGAAAGGGTTCCTTCATTTGCTTCCTTCTTCAAAAGATAGCATTATGTTATAAATATGGTATTGAGGATGAATAGGGTAATTACCATAAAAAACGGAGTATAAGTCATCCTGGTGTATAAGTGTCCCCACCCTCTTTTTGAGACAACAACTTTAGGAAAAAGCTTATAGGTCACACCAGTGTATAAGTCGCTCCCCCCTTTTTAGGACCCCTTAAAAATACCTAGAAAATAGACTTATACAAAGGTTTTTACAGTAATTTGTGAATCTGTCCTTTAGCTGAACATGTGAGTATATAGTTTAAATTGTGTTTTATTTATTTTTTCCATTCATTTTCTGTGTTTTGGTGTTTATTTTTGTTATAGTCAGATGCCCCGCCAGGGATATGCTACCTGCTGTGTTTGGTTGCAGAGAAAAGCAGATGATTATTGGTCGGCTGCTGATCCCTAACCAGCAGGTAGGTGTGTCCCAACAGGACATCTTGCTGTAAAAAGGAGCTACTGACTAAGGAGTCAGTTCAGTCAGTGAGGAGAATACACCTTACTGTGTGGTGATTAGTCAGGAAACTCTATTTTACAACATTTCTAAGTTGGTACGGGAATGAAATATCACAGTAATAACTAATGCAAGGCAAAACTGTGGCCTCAATACAGCTCTCAAACATATTTAATCTCCAAGTGCAACCACTAACCAGTCCCCCTGCAACACAATGATTCCTCTCCTTACCACATTTTTTTCTATTGCTATTTCTTACTGATGCATTTCTTATCTCCACTTGGAGCAGAGTGTTGCAAGGGGACAAGTTATTGGATACACTATGGTGTACTAGCTGTGCTTGAAGGTTTGACATGTTTGTGAGCTGTATTTTTAAATAATGACCAGGTCTGAAATGTCATACTTGTACTACAGTAACTTGCTCATAAAAGCCATCCTTAGTGATTCTGTTTTGACATAACACAACAAAAGGGGACCTCTTATATAGGTAAATTATGATTTATTATGATATGTCAGTTATAACTTGGTCATTAGCAGAAGTGCAGAATGGACAATAAACATCCTAATAATGCTGATTTTTTTTTTTTTTATCTTTGATTGTGGAGTCAGCAACCGTTGATATGTGCAGGGACGAGATCCTGAGCGTAAATTAGCTCAACAGAGAGAAATGAATGCCATGCCTTGATAAATAAGTATCTAATCTGCTTTGAAATACTTTGAGGTTTTTTTTTTTTTTTTTTAAAGTATTATTTCTCTTGAAGGGAACAGGCTTAATTACTTTGTTCTACAAGGAGTTATAGCACATGCATTGCACAGAGACACTTAGTCAAATCAGTTTTCTGACCTTTGTCTTTGGATATACTGTATTTGTCATATTTTAGTATTAATTTAGAACTGTATGATGTGCATCTTTTGTCCAGATATATTTCATTATTTACCATATTACAATATTTAAAATGTACTTATTGCAAGTCCTAGAATCATACAAGGTCAGAAGTGTGTTTTATTTTGGCTGAGCAGGAAGAAGTGGGCATTTTTATATGAAGTGGACCCACTGTGGACCATATAAACAAATACCACTTCTGGCATTACTTACAATGAAACAGGTTTGCCTAGTGGGAATGAAGAACAATTGCACAGGCCGTCAAGGGAGTCTGCCTAACAAATGTGATCTGTTTTAATTGGAAATCCTCTATTGATAAGGGTATAACCATAATACTTATGCCCTTTAGCTGCTCCTCAGTGCACCCATCTTCTGAAGGACAACCAAATTCCTCTCCTTGCCTTTCTTTATTATCTCTAGGTTGAGACTTGCTCCTCCGCCTTCCTTCTGTCAGAGTCTCCTTCTGGGAGCTGGTGACTCTTACTACCCTGTCACTGTCAGGTCTAGCTTTCCTGACAGCAGCTTTAACCCACATGTAGACATTGCATTTCATCTTTAAATTGAACACACAAAAATGGATTACCTGACAATGCGTGTTTGTGCTAAGTAGTCTACAAGTATTTACTGGGATGTCCTCTGGTATTTCTATTTTAAGCTTCTACTGACTTTGGTACAGGCTTCTGCTGTCAACACTCTTATATTTGTCTGTATCGGACTATTTACACAGGTTTAAAAAGGTTCAGCGTCCCATCCTTAAGCTTACACTTAAACTGAGCAGTGTTCATTCTAGTTTCCCCAAATTGATTTAAAAAAAAAATCTGTTACTGGGTAAACATCTGCTTGGTAAGCTGACTGTTAATTAAAGGTGTAGTTTACTATTGGGGGTTTTAGGTATATATATATATATATATATATATATATATATATATATATTTTTTTTTTTATTAAAATATTCCATAAAACCTCTTTAGTACAATGGGGTAGAAAACCTTAGAAAATCTGTAAAATCATCACATTTCTCCACCATTACATCACTAATATGTTTTTTGTTTCGTTATTACTGTTTGTGTTTGGAGGATTTTTCCACTTTATAAAAAACAAAATAATAATTAAGAAGTTATATTTTACTTTTATTTATTCCTTTTTTGAGCAAAACTAGGTTTAAGTTTAGATTCATCAGCCGATGGTCCATCAGAGATGAATCCACCCCTTCTAGAATCTTGTAGCCAGTCAGAGTGCTCCCTCAAACCACGCAGTTTCATAAAGTATCATTAACACAACATGGTTGCTATATATATATATATATATATATATATATATATATATATATATATATATATATATATATATATATATATGAATTTAAAGATTATGTTAAGAATTGAATAATCTAGCAGGGACTCATGTGTTAGTACATTTTTTATGATTCTTTTTTTTTTTTTTTTTACCTACAATTCACTCTAGAATGGAACATGAGGGTGAAGCAGACATGTACTGAATCTGCTGTCATTCCTCCTTTGTACAAGCAGCAGGTGCTAAGCAGGCTCCAAGTCAGACAATTTCAAGTACTCAAGTCTTTGTTAACTTTCGCAAGTCAAATGCAAATTATTTTATTATTATTTATATCCGGTGATTTGTTTTAACTTAGACACTACATTTTAATTTAAGATTTTTAATTGCAATCATTCGTAGTCTTGGGAATCCGCTAGCAATTCACAGTTTAAAACAAATCTGCTGTTGGCTTCTCAGATTATTTATTACCCTGAAGGTGAATCCATATTCTTTGGCAAGAAAACCTTTGTTGTTAAAGTAGTATTTCATGTAGCCTTCATTTCAAAAACATTTGTACTGCACATTATATTTAAATAACTCTGCATTCATATGGGCGTTTAGTTTGGTTGTATTCTGAAGATGCTAAACTAATGACGCCTGCAACACTGCCTGATTGTCTATATAAAAAAAAAAAAAAAAAAACACCTGTTCAGCATCAAGATACTAGGTGCTAAGTCAGATCTTCTCACCCTCAGA
The DNA here is from genome assembly GCF_017654505.1 of Polyodon spathula. Lineage (NCBI taxonomy): Eukaryota > Metazoa > Chordata > Actinopteri > Acipenseriformes > Polyodontidae > Polyodon > Polyodon spathula. Next base: position 12,897,886 of record NC_054546.1, on the reverse strand, counting down.
AGTTAAGGAGTGTTATGTTTGAAAATATGTAGTTACTGGTTTATTAAAAACTTTTGGTACAAAGAGGACATCACCTTGACAGAGGTAGCAGAGGTCATCTGTTGATCTTGAGTCCTTCTGATTGGCAAGTGGGTTGCAGCAAGAAAAGATTGAGCAAAGAAAGCCTTAGAGGGAACAATATGGACAAGTGTTACGCCACAAAGATCTTTCCCTTATAAAATTTTAACACAGCACTTACGCAGTAATCTTGTAGTTTGTCATGCTTTTTTTCATGCTTTGATATGATTTATTGTATCGCTGCTTAACCATGCTTTTACTTTGCTGCAAATATTTTGCTCTACTACACATCAGAACATGGCATTAAACATGGTAAAGGTTTGTCATTGTCTACTTGCTAAAGATGAATTCTTCACATTCCAGAAATATCTACCTGTAGAATATGTTGCTAAGAACTGTATCATTCAAAACCATAACAAGGGATTTTATGCAAGAGATGCTTGAATTGTGTTGGCACATTCTGTTGACAGATGTTGATCTGACCACAGCAATAATTAAGTGCATTTTGAGTATGTCAGCAGCAAGTCTTAATGGCCAATTGATGAAATGACTTTGGGCACTTAGATGTTAGTTGACCATAAAACTGGTAAAAGCAAAGACTTGTCTGTTTAAAAGATACATTATAGGGGGTGCCCGACCAGATCTGTATCCCAGACTAGAACTGCAAAATAAGGACCACCATTATCAATAACAAGAAATGGCAAGTTTCTCAGAAGACTGATAAGTTACCGGGATGTTGTAAGATGCAGCAGTCCTTTACAAGACATCAAACGATGCAGGCAAATTCTGCACAAACGCTGAATGCAGGTATTGACCAGAAAAGTGTTAAGTAGTTACACAATATGGATTTTCACGAAGGGGTTCCACTCCATTTATAGAGAACATGGATACAAGTATCCTTGTTGTTAATGGATAGTAAAGACCTCAATGCACAATTTCCTTGGGTCTTGGAATGTCTTGGCTTAGTGCCTGAGGAAGACTTACTTCAGGTTTCGCATCTCGGAAGCAACCACACTCGACACCATTTTAAGGGATAATCAACTCTATCTGTCATACACTATACGGATCCACATTACAGTGTTAATGGAGTGACATAACATATACGCCATTGCAAAAATATAAATATAGTATATGTAATATGTTTTTTATATAAATATATAACAGTGCAGCATTAACACCAAATATAGTATCAAGGTTTCTTAAAAATCCTGTATCAGTTCTTGTTCTGCTTAGCTGTGTCTGTGGGCTTTAACTGTTAGGCTTGCATCTCAACTCCTAAAAAATGAGACCAAGCAGCTAACTGGTGTTTTTTTTTTAAAAAAGATATTCAAAGTTTAGCAAATGAAAAGAAACTGAAATAAAGTTTCTAATTATAAACCTATAGAAGTCAATCAAGTTGAACCATTCACTCAGATTTGAAAAATTTAAGGAAATTATACTCGCAAATATCCCCTCCAAATATCACCAACAATAATAATTAAGAACACAATTCAATTATGCATTTAACTGGAGTAAATTTTGGGAAAATATTTATTTTTGACTCTTACCAATTCATAATGAATTGTGTTTTATGGCCACATACAGTATGCTGTTATTATTGCATGAGTTTAAATATTATTTCCATAGTTAAAATGTTAATAAGCACAACAGTAATGAATGTGTGACTATAAAATGTATTGTTCTATTATAAAAAATAAAATACAAAAATAAAATTGGTCTACATTACACAATTTCTATAGAGTTTACTTTTCAATATAGTAAATACAAAATGAAACAAACCCTGAATGTTCTTTGAATAGCTTAAAACTGTTTGTTTTTCTTAGTTAAGATGTTTTGGTTCTTAGTCATTGAAATAGAAACAGTATGAAACACTAGTGTAAATTGCCTTTATTAGATATAAAACTATGTATTGCACAGTCTGAGATTAACAGAATCTATGTTATTCTGAAAACAAATACATTAAAAAATAAAATCATGGAGTAAAAATATATTCAATATCTGCATGCTGTCTACATTGCATCCGATAAGAACCACTGAAATGAATAAATTACCGATTTGCTGTGCTGCACTGGCATCGTGCTTGTCAAATGAAATCCATTCACAAAAGCATGAGCTAAAAAAGCATGTAGATATGAATAAACAACATTTCTATTCATAGTCTACGTTACTCATTTTCAGTACATATCACCTTTTATTTTTGTTTTTATTAAAATATTAAAAATTTTTGGTAAAATCATTCTGAAGTACTCTTCATTAGTTATGTGCATGGTTTATTAAGGATGTTTGGCAAGAAAATATCAGCACAGTGCAGGCAATTAGACAAAGATTTGGAGCTACAGAACAGTACATTTTAAAAGAAAATTCACATGAAACTGGTTTAAAAAGCTGGGGAAATGGTTTCATGTGGTACAGAAATAATAATAGCTAGAACGGCTAAACAGTTTTATGGCTTTCAAGCACAGCACCAGATGGAAATTTCGGCAAGCTGTAGCATTGCAGCACAAATTTCAACAACAGTTTTATAGAGCAGTTTTAATTTAAAATATTGCATTATTTCACTATCTCACAATGCTTTATAACTTTAAACACCATATAAGCCATGACCGTATTTACAAATTGTAAGGAGTTATAAGATGTTTTTACAATTAACCTTAAGGAGAGGTCAAATGTCATGATCAAGGTAATTTTTGAATAGTGCATATATGGGTTCATAAATGTGTTTTATAGTAACCATAACTGTATATGCACTGTTAGAGGTCAAAGGTCACAGGCATGATTTTTTTTGGATAGCGCACATATGGTTCCCTATATGTGATCCATAGTAACCATTAACCCATCTGAACTTTGTAAGGAGTTATAAGCTAGTTTCACATTTGACCGCAAAGGTTTTTAAAGAAATGTGTCAGGTGGCCATATTGGTTAATGCACAAACACCATTTTTGAAAAACTCAATTGTATTGATACAGGGATGATTCTTGTCAACTTTGGAGTTAATAAAATAAACTATTTTTTAACTGAAGAAGTTTTAAATTTAAGAAGAAAATGAAGGCCTGGCGGCCATATTTTTTCACAAAACAACACAATTTTATCATATTTGAATTCCATTGTCCCCAGGATGATGCCTACCAAGTTCAGAGTTAGTTGGTTAAACGGTTTTCAAACAGAAGCAGTTTGATGTTTGGGGTGCTTTTTGGCGAATTTGGTGGCAGCCATTTTCATAGTAAAATTGATCGCAGCAACTTCTATTTCGCAAAGAGGGTTTGGTTGCTGACGACATATGCAAAGTTTCAGATCAATCGGTCCCCAAGAAGAAGATTTTGAAAGGTTTTTCCAAAAAATGTATCAGGCCGCCATTTTGGTTGATGCAGGAGCGCAATCTTTTTTGCATCTGAACTGTAATCTATACGGAATGATACCTGCCAAGTTTCATGTTGATTGGTTACACTGCATATGAACAGGAGCATTTTAAAATTTTGGGAGAAAAAACAACAACATTATATATATATATATATATATATATATATATATATATATATATATATATATATATATATATATATATATATATATATATTTATAATAACACAAGGTAAATATGGAAAAATATTGTCCCATTAGCAAAATAGTTAGCTATTGTCCTGTCAAAAATGATTTGCTCACTACAGCTATTCATTATTTTTTCAATGAAAAAACACATTATAAAGCACATACTGATACTCCCTATGGGGTTGTATTACAGTTCCCTCCATTTAATCTGACTGATGATTACAGGTTTTATTGTTGGATAAGGAAGGACCTTAGACATTAATTAGCCAATTTCAATTTTTAGCTAAGAGACCAATTTGTTTTAAATAATGTCTTTTAATGGGATGGAGAATTTATATTCCTTGAAGAGCCCTAAAAAGAGCTGCTCGGCTTCTACAAGTGTGTGTGTATATATTACAGTACTGCCATTGCTGTTGTAGTGTAATTGTTGATCTATTTTATTTCCCAGTTGTGTATAAATGGGAATGCAAGGTGCAGTTCTTTCAAGATGAAAGCATGAAAGAGTTACATACATTTGTTTGAGGTGTGTGTAGGCATAAACAAAATACATGAAAACAATGGTGAATTAGATATTTTTATGTAAATTCATTCAAATAAGGAAATTCTGTAAGATAAGATCTCTGAAGAAATGTAATAAGGTATCGCTGATATAAAGTCTACTATGTGATTCTTTCGTATTTTAAGCAGACTGGAGAAATTTACTGCCCTTATCTCCACATTCATTATCCACTTTTTAATAAGAAGTTCAATTCAAGTAAAATGCAAGGCAAAACAAATGACATATCTTTTATACTATGTCTGAAAAGTATTTGAGTATTTGGGCCTTACTCAATATGTTGTTTTATGATTTGAATTTACAGCATCTAGAGTACTGTAATTTAAGTATTTAAGAAAATAAATTATCTAAATATATATGCCCTGCTCTCTATTACCAGTGTTTTACCCTGAGGAATCCCTATTATCAGACCTCATATTATCAGCAAACATTTCAAAGTGATCCATTCACAAAAAAATGGATGCAAAGCAAAATGTATTGTTTTCATGAGTACTACCACTTTCTAAAATCAAAAACCTATCTGTTCAGATTGACATGAAACCTTGTGACATTTGGAGATGGCTTTCCTCAAGCACAATGGAATAAACACCAGCCTTCAGCAACAGTGAGGCAGCATTAGTCACAGGCATCGACACAGGATAAAGATCCAGTCTACCTAGTTCAATTACGCCCGTTGCCCTGTGAAATGACAACCTAAACGAAAATCAAAAAGCGCATGCTGGAATGAACCAAAGCTGAAAACATCAGGTTTATTGTTCTTTCTTTCTTTCTTTCTTTCTTGAAAAAAGCTAAAGCTTGATTTTTTTTTTTAAACAATAGTTTTTCCTATTTAAAGCTGTGATCTATATGTTTTTCAAAGTAAATATTATGTTGAAATTAGCATCCTTGAAGCATGAAAAGGCCATTGTGGGAGAGACACTGAACTACAGCAGACAAGAAGCAGCAAATATAATCTAACATCCTGTTGATATTTTCATATTTAATGCTACTCGAGGGTAAGGCAACCTCCCAATAAACCATCTGTTGTCCTTTACTACAGCTCCACTATTATTAAAAACAAATAGATTAAATAACCATTACACCGTATATACAGAATTTGAACCTGGTGACATTTGATGTACAGTATTACGTATAGTATGCTCATTTTCTCTTTCTTTTTTTCCTAAGTGAATCCATTTCCTGACTTGTTCACTCAAAACTGGTATGAAAAAAGTAAGATGAAGTAAGTCTAAGTGCAGAAGTCCTGAATAATTCATGAAACTTGCAGTTATTCACAATTTTACTATTTCCAGTTCTAGCTTATTTTAAATGTATTTTTTCATTACAGAAAATTATATACTGTCCGAGGCACATAATAAAACAATGGCAATGATTAGGCGGCTCTTTGGAAATGGACCATCATAGGATAATTATAGTTATTAGGGGGTATTAGGAGCCATTATCACCAACAGTATGAGTTTGCAGATCCGACACTGAAAATTACTTTATCAAAAAGGTTTTTTTTTTTTTTTTCCACAAATGGCTAGTGAATTATTAATATACCATTTTAATAAACAACTGTGATAGAATAAATCTTCTAAGAATATTTATATAAAAAAACAAAAAACAACATATCTATACGTATTGTCCCTCAACTCCCCGACACTGCGACGTCTGGCACCATGGGGTGTTGTCCTTCCGTTAGTGATAGCTTGTTTTGTGCAGTTGAAAGGTAAAAAACTCCCGTTTACAGACTCCACTGCGGCGTAAAAGGCCGAGCGCTGACACGAGAGTAGGATGTGTGGTCGACAGGGCCCTATGGAGCATCCATTGATACGCCAGCGGGCTGTTGCCTGATTGGCGCCGTGCACCGTATGACCACGCTAAGGGTGCGTCGTGCTGCGGTAGAGTCTTGTATTTGTGCTATTGAGACGACGCGACAAACGGGCTCAACTAGGACCGCAGGCCGCGCAAGGGGCTCCATCGCTGTGCCGCCCCGTCACAAGAGCTGCAAAGGCGCCGGCCCACGCACATTGCCCTCCGCACGGACAGCGCAGCACGGCCGTGTGTCAAGGCTTTTGAACCAGCTCCCCAAGTGTTTTACTCTTGCATATGTTACCACAAATGGCTAGTGAATTATTAATATACCATTTTAATAAACAACTGTGATAGAATAAATCTTCTAAGAATATTTATATAAAAAAACAAAAAAAAAAAAAAAACAACAACAACACCATACTGCTAGCTTTTACTTCCTCTTAATATATGTGGCAAAATAGGGTGGTGTGTCCTGTATTTTCTTTTGTAAACTGTTTTTGCATCAGTTGATAAAACGTTAAAAAAAATAAAAATAAAAAAGAGAATGCAGATGTAGATGAAACTATTGACATTCTTTATAAACCTTGCCTCTTTGTTGTATATCATTCACCACAAATGCATAACAGTACTACTATTTCATAAACTCCACAAACAGATGATATCTTGTTTGTTTGTACAAACTGAAAAAAAAAATCAATTTTGTGTCAAGGCTTTTGAACCAGCTCCCCAAGTGTTTTACTCTTGCATATGTTACCTGGGGACTACACAGTGATGGTGGAGAATCATTATTAGTCACAGAGCCCTGGCTTCGCCACATTAAAAACAGGGATCTGTTATTGATGCCCTTTCTCTAACATTTCTGTTTAGTCTCCAAGTGCATTTAGATTGATATATTACATACAGTTGATATGCATATCAGTATTCTGAATAAGTTTGCTGGTCTGTTGTTGTAAATGGAGTTTCTTTCAGAGCAGAGCACTTTGCCGTTTTCAGTTTCTTAGATCGGTAAACAGGTCTGCAGGCTAGAAGAAAATTCAAGCTTAAAATATAATAGATTTAATTTCCTAAAATTCCAGTTTAGTAACAAATATATCTATGGACTTACATCATGCATAACAAATGCATGAAATAAGGCACATAAAATGGAGGGAAGATTCAATCTGAAGCGGATTGTATTTATAAAAATTGTATGAGTAGCCCATCTCTTGTCAAAACATTTATTTAGTCAATACTTGAAATAAATACAGTGATCCATGCCAAGCTAACAACAGCTGTCCACCCCGACTGTGGACAGTGTAGTCCGTGTGTATTCCATGTAGACCTCTCCACAAGCTCTTCTCTGTAGGCACAAAAGAAAAAAATCCGAAATATCAAATGTAACTATTAAACACTTAATAGTGCTGGATTTTGAAATACTATTATGCTGGATTCATAGAGAAAATGTTTTATATTTAGAGTTGTATAGCTGGCAGCTGCTTGTCACAAACATAGACAAACGTCTTTCCTCTATTAGGTTATCTATATATAGTTTTGCTCTGCTGCCTGCTGGCTTAATATGGTTTGGGCTTTATATTACTTCCACAGATTTGTTATGGACTGTAATTCTAGGGTTTACACCAGATGCAATGTGATTTTTTATTGAACAACACTTTCACAGCAACATGATCATACATACCAGAAGCGACAGAGGCGATGCGACAGGTTTGAAAAATGACAGATCAATAAAACTATAAAAACTATGATCAAGACTGGTACATATTTGTCAACATGATGTGGTAATTATGTGTGTCTTCTCTGGTGGTATTTTAACACATATGGCAATAAATCATACATACCAGGTACATCCAAAATGGACTCCCCTATAGTGTCTTTCAAATCTGTATCTTTACAATTGCGATGATCTTTGTCATTCTGGATATGGCTTCACCCTGCTGGACCACATGCATTGAAGTTGTTTTCTGATTGGTCAATTCCTTAGTTGTCGCATGACAAATTTCAAAAAATAGCATTTAATTCTATTTATTTTGTGTCGCTGCAGTGTTGACCTGGTGTTGCCTGTGGTGTGAAAGATACTTATCAAAAGTATACGTTCTATTAATTTTGTCACATCGCTGCAGTTTCGCTTGCCGTCTAGCAGTAGCCTTTACTACTGACATTTATACAATTCATGGTACCATCTATTGTGAAGATTGATAACATTTTTAGACCTGAATGATGCTATAGATTTAAAATGCATATCAATTACAGGATCTGAAATTATTACGTAGAGCCAGTCAGGTGTAACCAGTCACCTTCAAAATCACACCAAGTTAAGTGGCCTCCACCTGTGTTAAATAGTGATTCACATGGATAAAATCAATTTAAAAAAAAATGGATTTCAGGATAAATTCAGCAGTTCCTGTAGATTCCCTCTGCTGGGTAGTGCATTTCAAAGCAAAGACTCAACCATGAGCACCAAAGCACTTTCAGAAGAACTCCGGAACAAAGTTGTTGAAAGGCACAGATCAGGGGATGGGTATAAAAAAATATCAAAGGCCTTGAATATCCCTTGGAGCATGGTCAAGACGATTTTTAAGAAGTAGAAGGTGTATGGCACAACCAAGACCCTGCCTAGATCAGGCCGTCCCTCCAAACTGGATGACTGAGCAAGAAGGAGACTGATCAGAGAGGCTACCAAGAGGCCAATGGCAACTTTGCAAGAGCTACAGGCTATTATGGCCAAGACTGGTCAAAGTGTACATGTGACAACAATATCCCAATCACTCCACAAATCTAGCCTGTAGGGTAGTGTAGGGTGGCAAGAAGAAAGCCATTACTCAAGAAAGCCCACCTTTGACGAAACTAAAATGGAACTTTTTGGCCTAAATGCAAAGTGTTATGTTTGGCGCAAACCCAACACAGTGCATCACCCAAAGAACACCATCACTACTGTGAAGCATGGTGGTGGCAGCATCATGTTATGGGGATGTTTCTCATCAGCAGGGACTGGGGCACTTATCAGGATAGAAGGGAAAATTAATGAAGCAAAGTACAGAAAGGTCCTTGAGGAACCTTGCTGCCCTCTGCAAGAAAGTTGAAACTGGGACGGAGGTTCATCTTTCAGCATGACAACGACCCAAAGCACACAGCCAAAGCTACACTGGAGTGGCTAAGGAACAAAAAGGTAAATGTCCTTGAGTGGCCCGGTCAGAGCCCCAAACTAAATCCAATTGAAAATTTGTGGCATGACTTGAAAATTGCTGTCCATCAACGCTCACCAAGGAACTTGACAGAGCTTGAACAGTTTTGTAAAGAAGAATGGTCAAATACTGCCAAATCTAGGTGTGCAAAGTTGGTAGAGAATGATCCCAACACTCACAGCTATAATTGCTGACAAAGGTGCTTCCACCAAGTATTAACTCAGGGGGGTGGAGACTTATCCAATTATGATCTTTCAGTTTTGTATTTTTAACATATATATTTTTTTCTCAATAAAAACTTTTTCCCCTTAACATTGTGGAGTATGGTGTCTAGATAAGTGGAAAGAAATCCTCATTTAAATGCATGAAACTCTGAGGCACTGATACAACAAAATGTGAACAAAGCTCAAGGGGATGTAGACTTTCTATAAGCACTGTATTAATTTGTGAAGATCAAGAAAATCCACTTTCCTATAATCAACTTTATCCTGTTCTGGGATGCTGATATAAAGGGCAGTTAATCTTAAGGGAGATGTGCAACAAAAATTTTAAAACAAAATCAAAACAAACAAACAAAAACATAAAGGTCATAAAGTATATGACTGTACTGGTTGACGTATAACTATTTATATATATATTATATATATATATATATATATATATATATATATATATATATGAAATATATATATTAGCCTACAGTATATTGTAAGCACCACAATTTTTAATATACCAAATATAATAAACCAATTCCAACTCATTCAGCAAGGATGGTAGGACTTCAGACTCTTCGTGTTTCCTTTCCAGTCTTAAAACTTTTAAATCAGTATTTATTGCATGTTGCTCATTGAAATTGGTTTGAGGTGTTAACACTAAATCAGCACCACTGTAGGTAATTCATACAAACAAGTTCTGTTTTCTTTGTCTACAGACGTTTTTGATTCCCGCACCATAAGCTTCTCTGACAGTTGCTTCGCTCCTTTTCTTAAAACAACTAAGCAGTTGCTGTAAGCTATTCAGATTAATGTTATAGATATCATTGAAGTTTGAAGGCTAGAGTGTGATTGCCTGTTACCTTGGGGCCAGCAACGTGCTTTTTTTTTAAGCGATAAGCCCTTTTTCAATAGTGTTAATGTTGGAATCAAAATTGTATTTGGTCCTTTCTAAACTGATGGTATTACTACTGAAAAGCTGTTTCTTTTAAATAAATTGCCACTTTTGTGCTAATTTAATTAACCTAAATCTAATGCATTACTATTAGAAAAAGAAACAGCCACAAACCAAAAAGGAATGTCCCAGATGATTCAGAACTTTAAAACCAATTGTCTTTTGAATAATCCATTTGTCTCTATGGAACTATAAACATTAGCATTAGTTACAGACAAATATTACTGTGAAGCATGTATAAAATAATGTTTATTTTATCTTTAGCATGTGTATTAATGCATCTATGCGGTCTTTTTCAAACGCAGCAGTGATAAAGTTCATTGTAATTGCTCACCCAATGCTTTTGTGGACTAGCAGTAGTATATGACACTGTGACATGGGTTGTGTCGAGTTGGCAGGGAAGGAGTTAATCACTCCCTGCCAACTCCAGTGAGAATGTGGCTGGAGTGAATAAATCAATCTTTATTATATATATAGCGCCTTTCATAGTCGACAACCATCACAAGGTGCTTTACAAGATGCAGTAGCAACAAGAAAATCCATAATACTTTAAATACAGTGAAAAGTGCATAATACATGAAATAGTAGCAGCAGCACAGCAGCTAATAGTAGACATCAGGCTTAAAGCGCATGGAAAGCAAGAACAAGTGGATCTTAAGAGTTAAATTTGAAGCGAGTGACGGTGGGAGCATCATGCACCAAAACTAGAAGAGAGTGCCAAAGAGTCTGAGCCATACAGCTAAACAAGTGTTCTCCAAATGTGGTGCACTTTTGCTTGGGGATAACAAGTAAGCCAGTCAGAGGACCTCAGCTTGCAGGCAGGGACAAAGCAGGTCAGCAGGTTGAGGAAGTACTTGGGACCTGTGTGATGAAGGGCATTGTAGGTGAGCAGGAGAGTTTTGAAAATAATCCTGAACTTAACAGGTAGCCAGTGCAGCTGGGCAAGATGGGGGGGTGATGTGATCACATTTTTAATATCTGGTAAGGATCCTGGCAGCAGCATTATGGACAAGCTGCAGTCAGTTTATGTTGCATGCCGGGAGACCACCATATAGAGAGTTGCAGTAGTCGAGTCGAGAGGAGACAAATGCATGACAAAGTATCTCTGCATCCGGCAGGAAAAGGTAGGGACAGACATTGGAGATGTTTCGAAGATGGTAGAAGGAATATTTGACCACATAGGAGATGTGGGCATCAAAGGAGATGTTGCTGTCAAGAAGTACACCAAGGCTTCTTACTGTGGGGGAAGGCAGAAGCAGACAGTTTCTGAGGTTTCATCCAGTCATGTAAGGCAAGTTGGTTTGTAAAATGGCCGTGGCTACATTATCTAAAGGAGAGTGATCGTGTTTTACCTGTTTGAAAGCGACTGAGAAAATACTTACTAGTGACAATGTAAGGCATGAGTTTAATTTTATCAAGGATGGGTTTTGCAACTGGCGGAAAGCATCCAAAAAATTTAGAGAGCATGAAAGACCACACTTTCAAAACAACGCCTTATGAAAGATTGCCATGCTGAGATTATTTAAGTCTTTGCTCACGCAATTCAGAGGGAAATAGTTTCTCAAGCCTCAGAAAGTCAATTCATCGGACTAACCGCTGATGCAACCACAGATATAAGTACGTGTAGCAGTTTACTGATGAGAACCTTAAAGTGCAAAGTCATTTCCTGGGATTTTACAATATGCCTGACACTACAGCAGAAACTTTTTTTTGGTGTCTCAAAGAGTTTTTTTTTAGTTTGAATATGCTTCTCGAACGTCTGCAGGGATACTGATTTGATGGCGTAAACAATATGTCTGGTCAGTTTTCCGGTTTGCAAGCTCGACTTAAAGATATATGGGCTGATTCACTGTTTGTTCACTGCAGTAACCACTCCCTGGATCTTGTTCTGCAAGAGGTGGCCCGGGAAGTACCTCTTGGCAGACACATTAAACTTTGTCCAAGAAGTATCTATTGTTATTCGAGAATCTGCAAAATGTAAAAACTTGTACGAATCTGTCTTTGGCTGCGGTGAAGCAGTGTGTAATATTTTAGGTCTGTGCCCTACTAAATGGTGTGTTCGTGCAGTGGCAATCTCCCGGGTTTGTTCCGCTTACAGTGTACTACTGGAGACCCTGCAAACTCTTCAGCATGACAGCAATGTCAGAAGTGAAATGCGAGTTAAGATTGCTGGGCATTTAAAACTAGCTAAGAATGCCAAGACATATTTCAGTTTACTGCACTGTGAAGCTGTATTTAGACCCTGTGAAGCCTTAGCTAAAGGCCTTCAGAGTGTAAATGCAAGTGCACTTGGACCACTGGAATGTGTACATTTGTTAACAGAATAGATAACTAAACCAAGGGATGACTCCACAGTTAAAGAGATGATCAAGAAAATGAATGACTGTGCTGCCAAGAATAATCTGAAGATACCACAGCCTAAAAGGGTCAGCAAAACACCAGCTCGCTCCGCCAGACCACTGAAGCAGAAGATGTAGTGTCTGAAACAAACAAAATGATATGGAAATGGGAATTTTTCGAAGTCGTGGATCTGGTAAATTATGAACTATAACTTACTCTTACTCACCTTGCCCTAATGCATGTACACAATAACATTCTCAATGCACTAGACGTCAATTGATGAAAAAATTTGTCGCCATGACACTGGAGCACAAGTCCACCTTTGGAGCCTTTTTGACTGTCTACAGTGCCGGCTACAGTAAGTAAATACAGTACTACTACCTTTTTTGTGTTAAGTAAACAAGACATTTTTATGTTCAATGTATTTAACAGGATAATAATATGCTGTATTTCTTAACAGTTATGGTAAGGATGTTATAAACAATGCATTGTAGTCAAAAATTTAATTTATTAGCTTTTATTAGCTTAACCGATAGGATGCATCCCTCATATACTGTACACATTGGCTATTGGATGACTTTCAGCAAACCCACTACAAAAATAGTTCCACGTCACTGTTTACAGCGAATGATCTCTTAATGGTTCCTTGTGACAGCCAGAGACATTGAATACATGGCATTCTACAGCTGCTAGTGATGAGTCATCCAATCACAAGTGAGAATAAACCCACGTACTGTAGCTCTCATGCAAAATGTCAAATTCACTTTACCTAGAAAATCAGCCCATGCCATAACGACAATTAACATAACCTACAATGATACAATACACATAGAATGCAATCTGACAAAAACCACAGTATGTTCTCCAAATAAAATACATAATTGACATGCTAACCTTCTCTGTCAGAATAATCTCAACACCTTTGAAGACATAATGAGACATGACAGATGACGTTGGCTGCAGTTTAAATAATATCCATCTGACTTTTTCTGAACCTATTCAGTGATTTGTGTAGCAGAATCACTGCTGGCTTTAAGAAGAGTAGAGGCCATATACATAACAGTGCGTCATAGCCATGCTGTTCATATTTTGTCTGTAAGGAAGAACCCACACAAGGGTATATAATGATCTAAATGGGGGCGATTACACCTCTGGGATTAATATACAGTATAGTTCAAGTTTAAGAACTACAGCTGTCCAGGTCATTAAAATTGCTGTCTGTGAGGTTTGAGTGAGTAATCATTTTCTGTAATGAGCTCTAATTTGAAGCAGATTTAAGGAATTTTTTTTTTTTTTTTTTTTTGAAAAATTAAAAACTATTTGAAAAGGTATAAATAACAAGAAAACCACTCGGAAGAATAATTTAAATGCTCCATCAGACAATTGTTATTTCTTGGTAATTGTGTGCTATACAACATGTTTATTAATAAAAAATTAAATGAAAAAGATTTATCAACCAGTACAGGATTGTAAACTGTCGTCTTTTTTAAATTATGTTTTTGACAGAATAATAAAGCAGAACGGAAAGAAATGAAAAGAAAGCAAATAATCCCTAAATATGAATTTCATGCTTCATTTAGGTTGTTCTGGGGGGGGGGGTCTGGGGGGGGGGGGGGGGGGGGGGGGGGGGTAGTAAATCAATGATCTCTGGAAACTCTGCAATACTGTGTACCAGCTGTTTGTCAAATATTAACACTTCAATGCATGATTAAGCGCATAACTTTTTTTCACTTAACCTAGCTCTTGTGACCTTGATTCAGTCTACAAAATGATTACTTTTTTTGCAGTGATCACGAAGAACATTGTAGTGGAGCTAGAGGAGCTCTAGCATCCTATTGACCAAGGTCACCAAACTTCTCCAGTATCTTTGTTCATTGAACAGCACCAGGTCTACCCTGTGAGAACCTGAAAAATAACAGCAGATAGTGGGTGAATGGAGACGTTGCAGAAGGCTAAAGGTTATATCAAGTGTATAAGCCATATAAAGTGAATGACAGCATACTAGATCTCTTATCACTCACCTCTTCCCCTTTGTACTTTCTCACTACTTCTGCAACACTGTTCTTGCTGTTAACCCAATATATACCATACAATGCTACTACTATTACCACCACTACTACTACACATACTCTATGTTATAACTTCATATTTTATAGTCTTCAGAGGTTTTGTTTTTGTTCTATGAGGAGAAGCCATTTATTTAGTTATGTTAGACCAGTTATTCAAAACATTAATACTAGAATAAAAGACTACCGGAATACATGAATGGAGTGGTGATTTTGCATGACTCAAGAATGTACAGGAACCACTTTTTGATTTTTATCGATATTTTTGAACATCAATTAGTACAAATTCATGCTTAGTTACTTGTGTGCAAGTAATTTTCCGATTCCAGTTTTATCAGGGTTGCTAAAGTTCTAAGGAAATTATTTACAAAACTCACTAGTACACTGTCAGTATACGAGAGGCCAGGGGGAATAAACTTAACTACATAAGTTTTCTTAAGCTTTAAGCAGTACCTCTTTTAATTAGTATAAGTATGTATAAAGGGTTCATCCCATTACTGTAATCATTTATCAACTGCTTGTATCTCAGCACTGTTCACTGCTGTCTGTCACTAAAACTCTCTTCTCTTCTAAGTCAAGGCACTGGAGTGGACATTTACAAGCAATCTAAAAGCATTGTCTACATCAGTGCTGCCTTCATCTTTCAGGGATCAATCCAGCCAATCTTTTCAAAGGGTATTTTACCCCTATTTTCTCCTCAATTGGAAATTCCCAATTTGAATGTCACTTCACTGTTACCCTCTTTGTCCTTGAGATCTTTGTCTGGCCTTGTCTTGAACCTGATCTGTAGGACCCCTGTGACAAAGTAAAGTGAAGCAACCGTAGACCATTTTCCCTCCAAAGCCTGTGGCATCTCAAGCTAATGAAGTGCTCCCTGTGGGCACCCAGCCAAGATCGGCAACTCTGCACAACCCGGTTTTGAACCATCAAGTTCTTGATTGGATGACTCACCCCACAATCAATGCGGCACTGTCTTTACCAAGTGGCCAACACAGTACATGGTGCACTAGAGAAGCCCCGCTATCTCCAGTGCAAGAGGGAGAAGCCCCACTATCTCCAATGCAAGAGGGAGAAGCCCCGCTATCTCCAGTGCAAGAGGGAGAGGAGCCATCGCTGCTGTCTCCAGCATCAGAGGGAGAGAAGCCATCACTACCGTCTCCACCAGTAGAGAGAGAATGCCTGCTGGTTTCGCCTCCACAGCCTGAGGGGCAGGAGCACGAACGTCCACAGCCCAAGATGAGAACAGCGGAGTAAAGTGCCTGCTGTTCCCATCTGCACCAGTAAACTGAGAATGCCTGCTGGTTCCCCCTCCACCACTGTGGGAGGACTACATGTCGTTCCCACCACGACCAGTATAGGGAGAATGCCTGCTAGTTCCTCCACTGCCAGCAGAAGGAGGATACCCGCTGGTTTCACCACCACCCTCACGAGTAGAGGAGCAGAAGCTGCCTCCATCCCTACCACACGGGGAAGAGAACCAGGAGCTGCCGCCACAGAGTCAGCACTACCCCCTGAACACTATCTTCCCTGCACAGCACAGCATGGACAAAGGCACCACTTTCCCGGGATTAAAGAGAGAGCCACACCAGTCACATGCAAGCGAGGGAGAGCCGCACAAGTCCCCGGCAACAATGGCAGACTACACGTTGTTCCCACCTCCACCGCTTCCACCACCAGGAGCAGAGGACTGCTTCGCATCGCCTGGGGTTGCTTTGCGGTGCATATTGTGTGGGGCAAGCTTATGATGGAGCAGCAAATATGAGTGGGCATGTGAATGGTGTTGCAGCAAAAATAAAGTCAGAAAACAAAATGGCTCTGTATGTGCTCTGCATGGCATATTGTTTGAATCTTTGCCTTCAGAATTATGCCAGAACATCACACCCAGTGCATAATGCTCTAAATTTAGTCATGGAACTTTCAAGCTTGATTGAGCTTTTTTCAAAATGGCAGGCACTTTTTCAGCAGCTAAAAGAACAATAGGGATATTCAAACACTCCTATTATTAAGCCACTGTGTCCAACCAGGTTTGGGCAAATGGTTTGTTTTCAGTAATGGAGAAGTTTTCAACACTTTTTGGTCTACATCTTGCAGACGTGATTTTTTCTACTACAGAGCAACTATCAAGAACTTTTCAAAGTAATGGCATTTCTGCTCAAGAAATGCAGCTAGCCTCTAAAACTACAAAGGGATACTCACTGTGTCAAAAAACAGAAGAATCTTTCAGTTAATTTTATGACAGTATGCTTCACGAGTTAACAGATCTGACAGACCCACCAACAGTTCTACGATAAAAGACTCCCCCTCACCGACTGGATGGCGGTGCAAAGCCATATTGTTTTGTAAACCATAAGGGGATATTTTCATTCTCAGTATTATGAGTCATTAGATCAAGCAACAGCAGAAACTATCAGGAGATTTAATCAATCTGCATTTACAATTCTAAGTGAAATTAAAAAGCTGCTCAGAGGTGACTGTGGAGTCTCAGAGGAGATCAAAAGCCTTTACAAGACAGCACTTGACATCAGTCATCTTGAAATACAAATGGCTATGTTATCTGATTTGATCAGAATAGCTCAGTCCAATAGTGAAGAACTTCAAATAGATACTAGTATATCATTGTGCAAAATTCTAAAAAGCAATGTGCCAATGAAGACAATGTTTTCTGAGGTGGACAAACTTCTAAGAATCTATTTGACTGTTCCAATGACGAGTGCCACAGCTGAAAGGACATTTTCAGCACTGCGACGTGTGAAGAACTATTTGAGGATTTCAATAACAGAGAAGCACCTAAACAATTTGATGATACAGTCTTTATCAGTATTTAGCTAGAACTTGTATTCCTAAAGATTTTTTAAAAACGGTAGGAACTGTTCAGTAACTCTGTGTAAATTGTACAAAATGTAGCATTCATATATGAACTCTGTTCAATTATTTATTTACATAATCTTCAGCATTTAAGTTAATTGCATTTATGTCATTAACTATCCATTAAACCCATAGAAATGTGAAATTGAATGTTTAGCAGCACATACCTTTAGCATGGCAGTTAAATGAAAATTGCAACTGCATGCTAAATTGTATGTCAATATAGTATTATATTTTGGAACAGTTAACCCCAAATACAGTAGCAGCGTTCATGTAAATTAATTAGACCCCCGGCTTTGGAAACAATATAATGTCATATGTCAGAGGTTTAAGACAACAATTTTGTGTATGAGCTGTGCATTCCCCCCCCCCCCCCCCCCCCCCCCCCCCCCTGTGGGCCCCAGTTTGGGAACCACTGTATTTGTCAACTCAAGGCAAATCAAGAATGTGATAAGCTCCCTCTCGACCTGTGAGGGTGCTGTGTAAAGGGAACAGAGTGTCCTGGACTGGATGGCCAGACAATTCATTCCCAGGGTTAGGTGGAAATTGGCCATCTAAAAAGGGGGCAGAGCTACAGTACATCAAGTCATCGGCCCAGAAGGGAAGCGATGTGGCAGCCGCGGATTGGAGGAGCAGTTGCAATTGTTAACCAAAGGGGCATGATTGACGGTACCTAAGTGGACGTAGCGAAGTGATCTGTTCCTTTGTTGTGGTTACGGATGAACTGGAAAGGAGCAGGATAATAGTCTGAGTGTTTGTTTGTTTTGTCGTTGCTAATACTGTGCTTGATTTGTAATTACTAGACAGCTAAACATGATCCAGGAGCTGCCGCTTAAGGCCATCACAAACCTGAACAACACTGCACCATTGTTCACATATTAAATTGCGTTTCACCACTTGCACTGAAATCACTCACTTGGGACTTGGGATCATTTGTGTATTTGTGTGTGTAAATTGACTGTTGTTATTTAGGACTGCAACCCGTTATTTAGAACACTGCAATACACATCGCTATGTATTGCCTGGGATTATTATTTGTGGTGACCAGACCAGGATTATAAATAAAGATGGTTGAATTTTAGATTATCGTTGTCTGTCTTTCATTGATCACCGCATCACTCCTGCACCTGCACACTGCAATCCATTTTGCTGCAATGTATTATAGGTTTTTCAAAACAAAGGCATATTTTTGATTCTCTTTAAAATCATTTCAACATGATTCAGCCACTGAATCATCAAAATTCTCTTTCAAAGCAACCATAATTACAACTGTGCAACAATATACTGTAAAACCATTTATCTCCAGCCCCTTTGTATGACTTTCAAGAAACTCAAGACACTGTACATTCTGGCACTGAAGAACAAACACTAAACTATTGTTGTATTACCTGTAATTGTGTAATTAGCATCCATTATGGCAATTACAGCTTTACTATTGAGGACATCAAAGATCAAGAATTTTTGAAATGCACTCATTGTACTGATTGACTGCTTCTTCTCAGCAAGGCCTAATGACCCATCTTGTGAAGCACATGTCCCAATACTTGTTGGAGGCTGTAGTACAGATCTGGTAAAAACTACACATTCCCAAGAATGATGCCCCGGAGATGATATATTCATGGAGAGGACATATACTCATTTCAGTAATGTCTCTTTTTGGTTTAAACAGTTTAAATAATGTACAGTAACTGTTGACAGTCAATAGGAGCAGATAGGGATTGTAATACGCGGTCTTAATGTGGGGCGATCTTTTTTACTGTAATCATTCCACAACAGTACACTAAGTGAAAGCATTGTAAGCACTCCAGATTACCTGGATCGTTTATTGTATTATTATTTAATCAGGTTTCTCCTATTGCTTGGGGTTGTTGTCAGTATCAAAAATAAAAGGGTAGGAATATATTTTCTCTCATCTCGTCTGGTATCATTTTGAGTTCATCCTTAAGTTAAAAGAACTGGCATTTATGGCCCAGAAATTACAAACTAAACAGCAACACTTCACATTAAATGCCAAATTAAATAAAGATAGGTATTCCATCCTATTAGCATAATTATGTAACATCTGGTATTTTAGATAATTTTAATATTTGTAATGGACTTTTAAATAATCATTTAATTAACTAACTTTCTTACCGATAACTTGATTAGTTCAATCAATAGATAAAGAAAATATTAGGCCTTGTTTTCTTACAAATTAATTTAGTCTCAAACTAGACTACTGGCTTTGGTTAAATGACTAGTAAAGAGGAAAATGTCACAGTGAATAATGTTGGTCTACTTAATTTTGTCACAGACTGTGAATTGAATAAGTCCACTGTGTTTATGTAAAATAGAAGTTTTGAGAAACAAGGGTCATGCATACTTAACTGAGCTGAACACTCAGGCAGTATTAATAAAACTGCCAGACAGATAAGTCAGCTTCCACATTAGTATAAACAAACTGCTCAGTCAAGAACTCCATCTGCCACTATTCAAGCCTGTAAGGTTTACTCATACTTTTTAATGGGAACAAAACATTACTATTGAAAGCTTGTTTTTAACAGCATTCTTAGTAGTCAATACTATCTATACACAATACTGATTGTTTTTTTTTTTTTTTTATAGTTATTTGTTAAAATGGAAGCATATATATTTTATTTAATGAATCGGCTTGAATTTTATTTTACAAAATTAATCGTTTCTGTATGTTTTGCTGTCTGTGTGTGTTTTTCTTTGTGCTGGGAGATGAAGGGTCTTGATAGTTACCAGTACGTCAAAAAAAATAATAAATTTCCTGCTGCTCCCCCAGTGTCATCTAATTGTCAAAACTCTGTCACAGCTGACTGTCAAGCCTCACACAGACAAGTACAGAGAGAAATCCTTTCTTCACACATCATTAACGTTCTTGAATCTAAGGTATTTTCCAATTTATATACATACACTTACATAGTATGTATGTATTATTTTATTATGCATTTGTTTAATTAGCAGACGCCTTTTGTATAGTAGAGATGCAATACCTAAAGACGAAATGGGGGAGAGGGGGAGACGGGGTGAGGGGGAACACCTAAAGAGATATGCAAGATTGAGGTGATACCTTCCTGCCACCCCTGCTTCCCAGTGAGAAATCATAGTTGTGTGTATTACAGTAATCTTACTCAAATTCCTATTATCCCTGCTCAACCACTTGCACTAGACTGGACTGTTTATGCTAATTTAATATGACAAGTCTCTGTCTAATAAGGTTCCATTTTATTCAGGATTACGGGATTGATATTTTATCATTAACTGAAACTTGGCTTGGACCTAATGACAATGTCTCACTGATTAAGGCTTCCCCACCTAACTATTCATTATTTCAGAAAGCTTGTCTACCTGGCGGGGAGGTGGATTTGCTACAATTTTCTGTAGTGAACATAGAATTAATCAGGTTGCAGTCCCAGGTTATTCATCTTTTTGAACTGCTAACATTAACACTAAATAGTGCACTACCTGTTCATATTGTAATTATCTATCAACCACCTAAGTCAAACCTATTATTTTTTGTTTAATTTAGTGACTTGCTATCTTCATTGACAGTCCACTATGATAGGATTCTTCTACTGGCTGATTTTAACCTACATGTTGATACAGAATCTGACTCCACTTCTATGGAATTTATGAGGCTACTGGATTCCTTAGATTATATCCAGCACATAAAAGGTTCCACACACAATCGTGGCCAAACTCTAGACCTAGTGGTTTAGTTGTTAAAAATGTATTAACTACAGATCTCACCATTTCTGACCATCTTGCTATTCTTTTTTAGGTCAGCATACCAGTAACTACAAAATCTATGGAACTTAAACTTGCATCTCTGGATATTAATTCCTTAACTGCTGGTAAATTTTCTGATATACTGAGTTTATTATCAATCCCGGAGGGCTTGTCTGTAGATGAGATGGTGACTACCTACAACACCTCATTGACTGGTATCTTAGATGTTGTAGCGCCAGTCAAAACTCAGAGGGTGTTTTTTTTTTTTTTTTTTTTTTTTTTTTTAAAAGCTGACCGTGGTTTAATGATGCTACTTGCAAATTGAAATATGAGGGTCTGAAATTAGAATGGAGATGGCAGGTAACGAAACTACATTTTCTCTACACTATATGAAAGGACCACCTGGCTAAATATAGAAAGGCTCTGGCACTGGCCAGATCAATTTATGACTCTAACTTAATTGAAAATAAATCAAATAATCCTAGATTTATTTTTTCTACAATTGATAAGTAAATGAATCATTAACTCCAAACAGTTCCACAATTAATACTGGTTTTATTCTTAGCTATAATGACTCCTTAAATCACTTTAAAAATAAAATACTACACATTAGAAATCAGATTCCAAAAACATATTCTATCAAGGCTTGTTACATAGTATTACCCATCAGTGCCTCTAAAGCTACTATGGAGGTCTTTTCTTTGATTACCCTTCAAGAGCTGACAGCTCCAATTCAGCACATGAGAACTATGACCTGTTCTCTTGATCACATTCCTACAAAATTATTTAAAAAACACTCTTGGAGCTATTATTACCACTTATTATGACCACTTCATCTTATTAAATTGGCTCAAATACTTGGTTTCAATCTTACCTATCTGATAGGTATCAATTTGTCTCATTGGGGAGGAAAAAGTCAGCATTGACCGAAGTTGATTGAAGTGTTCCACAAGGTTTTATTCTGGGTCCATTGCTATTTTCATTATATATGTTACCATTGGGTGACATCGTTAGGAAACATGGTGTGAACTTCCACTGCTATGCAGATGACACCCAGCTGTACTTGTGTTTAACCCTTTGTGGTCCTATGTCGGACCCTGTCTGACATAAAAAACGTAAAGCACAGGTCTCCAGTCGTTTTTTCTCCGGAAAAAGCCAAGAAAACCTTTAAATGGCAGAGAGAGACCGATAGGAGCTGAATGAAGCCGAAAAAAGGTGTATCTTATAGACCCATGCACCACAGAGATAACCTAGACATAAACAAACGAGAAACTAGACATAAACAAACTGCTTCTGCAAAATAAATTTGACCCGACACGCCTGACAAGAGCTGAATAAATGGACCACGAAGGGTTAAAACCTTGTGTTATTTGCTGCTTGCCTTGCCGATATAAAGTGCTGGATGTCTCAAAACTTCCTATTGTTGAATTCAAATAAAACAGAGGTTATGTTTGTAGGCTCCCATAACCAATTAAAAAATGTAAGATTGCATGAGTTTGAACCTAGCAGTCTTATCAAATCCTAAAACTGAAATAAATCTGGGTGTTATCTTTGATCCTGATTTATCATTTAAGTCTCATATTAGGGAAGTTTCTAAAGAATCCTTCTATCACTTGAGAAACAGCCAGACTGAGACCTATTATCTCCTTATCTGATGCCGAGAGGCTAACACATGCCTTTGTTTCAAGAATTGATTACTGTATCACTCCTCTCTGGCATCCCAAAACGTGCAGTGTCCTGCCTACAGCGTGTTCAGAATACCACCGCTAGAATTTTGACTAATACTAAAAAAATGAGCATATCACCCGTTTTAGCCTCCTTGCACAGGCTCCCTGTTCAATATAGAATTGACTTTAAAATCTTATTATTGACCTATAAAGCCTTGAATGGAGCAGCAGCTAGCTTTTGCAGGCGCTTCTGACCTCGTATTTCCCAAATCACACTCTTAGATCACAGGAAGCAGGGCTGCCCATCGTTCCCAGCATCAATAAAATCAATATAGGAGGGAGGGCTTTTTCTTTTAGAGCCCCTAAGCTATTGAATGCACTACCTCCATGTGTTAGGGAAGCTGGATCCGTGGGTATAAGTCTAAACTTAAAACACATTTTCATAAAATGTAATTTTTATCTTAGTGGTTTTAATGCAACAATTGCTAGCTTTTAATTATTATTTTATTATTATTATTATTTGTATAGTTTGTATTTTATTGTATTTATATACAGTGCCTTGCGATATTCAGTATGAAAGGCGCTATATAAATTAAATAAATAAATAAAACTCCTTGATTACTATTGTCTTTGGTTATTTCAACATGGCATCGAAAATGGCCAGCCTTACAGGTGCACCTTGAGAGTCACTATCAAGCGTCTGCTGGTTGTAGAGTGATGATTGTACTGCAAAAAGGAACATCAAGTCTCCTGTGTTCATCAGGCCTTAGTGTAGGGAAGTTGCTTTATGAGGTACAAATGCTGAAGAAAAGTTTAGATCAGTCTGAATACTTTGAAGTGAGGATGAAATGGCTATTGACACTCCAGCACAATTTAACTCAATGTCCTATCACTCTGCAAAAAGCACTAGGTCAGAATTAAAAGAGAAAACTTAAAACAAACAGACAGCAAAAATATAGGAAAGTCAAATGGCACCACAACACATCTGATCTACACAGTGCAGTTAACGTCTCAATTAGCATCGGGAGTAGTGAAAATAAATACCAGAGACCGTGGAGTTTTACTACGCAACAAAATATGGAGTTGATGTTTTGGATTAGATGGCACAGAAGCATTCCGTGAAAGCTGGCTCCCGACGACGGTCTGTTCAGGTGTTTTACAATGTACTGGATCTAGCAGCCATCATCTTCTGGGTACTTTACAAAGAATGCACGGAGAAGAATTTACCAAGGAGAGAATATATTTTACAGTTAGTACAGGAACTTCGCAAGGAGCATTTGCAACAGAGGGAGACTGCCAAGCGTGTACCCACAGATGAAGCTGGCAACCCCGTTGAGAGCTGTAAGAGACGTCAATGCCAGGTAGGCAAGTGCAATAAAAATAAAACTTTGGACAGCTGTCCCCTCTGCAGAATGGCGGCGTGGAGAAACGCATTATCCGTGTTGATTGTGAACAGCTAAGGTGTTCTAAGGTTCTAAGGACGAAGGTAAAGGAATACCCTTTTGTCGAAAAAAATAAACAACATTACTTTTTTTTATATATAACTTCTTTTGCAGTGCGCTTCTGTAAAATGTTTTTTTTTAAAGGATTATTTATCTACGTTGTTACGTTGATTTTGCTCATCTGATAATAACCCGATTGCTGTTGAAAAGGTAAAAAATGTATTGCTATCGTTTCAGTTTTATAAATATGTACAGTATTTTGTAAACCAATGTCTGTTCAGATGTTTATTTACATTTTCTTGTTTTGTAGTATAAATGTGCATGCTTCGGTTGTTCAGATGTTTGTGGTGTACTCAAAAAAAAAAAAAAAAAAAAAATTATATCCGACTGTTTCTCCTTTGGTTATACTATTTACAGTGATTATATCTCCGGTCCTTCTAGTGTTAATGAAAAGCAATGCAAACCTCCAACTGCAAAACTCTGGCTTATGTACATGGACATGGTAATGATTTTAAACCGTTACATTCACGCTGAACGACCTGAGCTTTGGGAGCTCCATCTGGGTGAAGTTGAGAAAATGCTTTCATATTTGGTATCTGCAAGGCATTTCAAGCATGTTTCATGTATTCCAAATTACCTGACCTTCCAAAGCTCCTGATATTGCCAGTCCTTTTCGAGATGGATACTCCAGTGCGACAGACATCTGCAAAAAGTTCAATGGACTGATATGGCCCTTGAGAAAACTTACAACCGTGAAGCCAAGACCCAACTGTTCAGTGGTGCAAGTCTGCTGCCAGCTGCAGTGGAGAAGTACCTACGAGCATTGCTAATATTAAAAGCAGTGTCCAAGCAGACAAAAGCAATGGCACACCTGGGTCACTATGATCAAAAACACCACAAAGACTCGGCTTGCTAAACAAAGAAAACTGCAGTAACCATCAGGGAAATACAATCAATGGTAATCAAGGAAAAATGATCAACCCATTCAGTTCTGGTGTGATGGAATATTATCTCCACTGGCCAAAAATGTGAATCAGACGACCTGATAAGAGCCAAAAGACAAAGGACTTGCCGCTTTAGTTTCTGCACAAAAGAAGGGCAGTGAGGAAGGTGAAGCTGTGCAACTTCAAACCTTAGCTACAAGTGCTCAAAAGTCTTCTTCCTCAGCATATAAAGTAAAATCAATTTATAGTGAAGAGAGCGCAGCTATCAGAAACTGTACTTTGCCCAGGACCTCAATGAGAAGAAGCAGTCTGTATTTAGTCATCAGTGGACCAATTATCCCCAGTCCCTATTTGAACCCTCATCTTCAGCAAGGCTAAGCAGAAAGGGAACAAAGCAGCTCTTCAAAAACAGTTCAGAGAGTCATGGACACAGCAGAATACATTACCAGAATCAAATAACAAGATACTTCTAGTTGTGTATGTTATAACTTTTCTGCAGCAGTACCAGCACACTGACTGCATTAATTTCATGACTTGCAGAATTACTACTGGAAGAAACTACTCCACCTTAAACCTAAACTGTGTGACTGCATCAGCTTTGTTGGTGACAGATATGTCAGCCCATTAACAAGCCTCAAATATGCACAGGGAAAGAAGAACAGACCCAATTAAAGTGTAGAGAATATGAGCCATGTGCTACTCTTCCAATCCTAGAATGGAAGGTATTCCTTCAGAATCTTCAAAACAAAGCAAATCTTCTTGACTATTTAGATACATGGACAAACCAGCATAATAACATGCGTGAAGATTGTAAATTCATGCTTGGAGGTGTTTTCAAGTATCCTGGGTATGCTGTTCAGCTTTCTTCAGAAGAAGTAAAATACCAGACTTTTCATGTGAGAAGCATCAAGATACTGTCATACATGTTATCTCACATTGGATACTGTATACAGAACCTCAGATACAAAAGAGTTATAGTTCAAGCTACTGACACTAATGTTACCCCTATGTGTACTACTACAGCACACACATTCCTGGCCTGAAGGAATTGTGGATACAGAAAATGAATTCACTTTCTATCATGCCTTGTCAGAAGATGCACTCTAGATGCTTCACTTGTTACTTGCATTCTACTTAATGCCTATGTTTTAAGTGGTTGTGACACTGTGAGCTACCCCTATAAAAAGGGGAAAGAATTGCACTTGAAGATGCTGTAAACCTCATCCCGCTTGCTAAGGATGGTGAACCAGAAGAGGACCTGCATGTAAAATAACATATTATAACAGCTGCCAGACATTTCTTCATCTCACTGTATGACAGAAGTGGATTTCATGGTACCCTGGATACTCTGTGTGCTCACCTCTTTGCAACCACCAGGAGCACACCTGAGGAGCCGACCACCGACAGATGGTTATCCAGAAGCCATTTCTTTTGGAAAGACTACTGTGCATGACATGATGCTTAAGGACCCAAAGCCAAAAGAAGCCATAAAAAAATAAAAGAATACTCAAATGCAAAACAGGCAGATGTTTCACGGGCTGTGTCCGTGCAAAAGCAAAATTAAAATGTACCATTGCATGCTTATGTGCCGCAAATCCTAATAGATGCGGTCGAACTGACATTAAGCACTTGGAAAACAGTTAAGCAAGGACTGTGTCCATAGGACAGTTCTTTTGACTGAAGGTTCCACTACATCACAACTACTGTAGCAGCCAGGACCCACTCAGTTTAAACAAAAAAAATTCAAACAAAAATGTAAATAGTTCTATACTGCAATTATTCCTTATCTCTTCCTGTAGTCCCTTAAGGGCAAACAGTTAGAAAGTGCAATATGTCAAATAAGAGGTTTGTAGGGAAGTGATTCAACCGGGGAGCCCTATATTATTTAGAATATATATACACTATTTGTTTATTATATATATATATATATATATATATATATATATATATATATATATATATATATATATATAATTTTCTTCACACAGCAGTAAAATATGGTTAATTTAAAGGTTTTATCAGTGCATTGAAATGTGTATTGTTCTAGCACAGCCACAAAGTTCAACCATCCTAAGTGTTTCAAAACAGTTATGATCAGTTTGCGTAATTATATCAAATAAAGTGTACTGATGTGACAAGTAAATAAAAATTATACAACTTTGTGCATTTTGCAAAAAAAGGTTTACGTGGTGATTTTGAGATGTGATGTCAACCAAATGTCACCATTACACAATTCTGGATACCTTTCAACAAGCTTATTTTGTTGTTTGTGGTTTTTTTACAATTATAGCATACATTTAGTGGTAAAAAGTATGTTAGGAAAAACTGCAAGTTTGAAATAAAAAATAAATTAAAAAAAGGCGGAAAAAAATGTCAAAAACAGGTTCCATTTGTTAGTCTATGTAAATTTATATTTTTATTTACATATCTTCTTAACCAATAGTACCTCTTGCATACAATTAAGTTATCAAAAAGGTAAGCTAAATGATTTAAAAAAAATAAATAAATAAAAAATTGTTTTTTTTAAAGATGTTCTCTATATGACCTGTCTTCTTATATAAGCCAAGATTTCCAGTTGAGCAGGCTTCTTGATTCTAACCCCCGATGGTCTAAACTTTTTTTTTTTAATAAACACAAAGGCCTGCTAATTGTAGCAGAGAGTGTCAGCTCCAGCCCTGTTTAGACACCCTGGATCCCTGACTATAGGGGGGTGGGGGTCATGTTATAAAACTGGGGAGTAGCAATTGAGTTTTATTCGGTAAAACTTTAAACCTACCTAAAAACCTGTGTATTAACAAGATTTTTTTTTTAGTCAAGCACAAGCTTGCAGCTTTCCAGAAGAGTTCACAACAGTGTGTATGGGCTCCTTAACAAGTGCAATCACCATGACCTCACTCATTTATTTTCAAGTGTTGCTGATTACATTTGATATTAAAATACTGGGAGCAAGATTTATCAAGGTCTTTATTCCAAATTGCAATCTGCACTAGTCTCTTGTGAATCAAACATTTTAATGTTACAAAAACTAATGGGAAGCAAGGTTAATTTAAAATGTGCCGAAAGCGTTTTGGAATTGATAAACTTGTCATGGCCCTATTATAGGATTGTTTTTCTTGTCACACATACACTGATGCACAGCAGTTTTTGAACATATACTTTTGTTGTTTTCTGTGAATCTGATAACATAGAAAAAAATGTAGTCGGCAACTACAAACCCTGTAAACTGGCAGAATAAATGATATGCAATCTTTTCAGTAGATTTCAGGATTTAGGATTCAAAATGTACACAGGCAGCAGAATTACAGTAGTTACAAGTTTAGCATTGTCCTATGGCAGTGGTTCCCAAACTTTTGATTGTCACGTAGCCCCTTCCAGACCCATCAACTGTTTGCGTACCCCTAGCATACAGCTTTATATTTTAATGTTATTTTTAATATATCCTTCATAACACACATTTATACACAATACATAACATATAAATGACCATATAATGACTATTGCCTCAGAAAAAAAAAACGCAAACCCAAACATTGTGGAAAGAAACTGAAAACAATAAATTCACAGTACAGTATATAAAAATCCCCAAAAAACAAACAAAAAAAACACACACACACGATTTATATAAAAAGGTATTGATACTGACCAAAGGCATTGCAGATCACCATGGCTGAAAACCAGCGGAGACATTAAATACTGTATATATAATAATAATCCAGAGTAATATAGGCCTAAAGCAAACTGAATTTAAAATACATAAATTGTGATTTAGCTAAACACACACTACATTTTTATTGTATGTATGTATGTATGCATGCATTTATTCCCGTATACGTATTAGTGTATTACTAAAATAAATAATCCACACAAATCAATCCTCGTTTGCAGAAATATTAAATGTGAATGCAGACTTCCGTTAGTTTCATCTGAGCAATTTATTTTGAATCCCTTACAGATTTTCGGGCAAATCTAAAACAGAAATAAAACAGTACAATGATTATTTCAATAATTGTCAGTGACCGGCTTTTTAACTAAATGGGGATGCTGCGATTAGTCTTCTTGTAGCTCAACTTAATAAAAATGCAGCTGGAAAATAAATAAATAAATAAATAAAGTATCATAGCCCAACTCCTAGCAGCAGCACGGAGCTCTATTTAACTGACAGAAAATCATGCTTTCTACCCGTGCAGTCTGCTCACTGATCTGTTCTTAGCACTACAGCTTCCGAAAACTAAGATAGCCCCGGTGACTAGCTGATCTTCGTAAACAGTTCCTAAAAAATGGAAACCTTTTAAATTCAGATGTATTATTATTATTATTATTATCATCATCATCATCATCATCATCATCATCATCATCATCATCATCATCATCATCATCATCATCAATAAATGAGACATTGCGATTAAAACTTGCTTAGCTGTATATGTCTGACAGGAGCAAACTGCGCTGTGTAGGCAAACTGTTCTCAACGTTTTTTTTTTTTTTTTGTTTGTTTTTTTTTTTTTATAAATAACCATGTTAATCTTGGAATAAGTGCAGTAAGTGCGATACGCTTTCGGTTCACCACTATGAAACCGACTGGTTCATCAACTTTAATGAAGTGCGGCTCTAACGCTACTTAATTTCTATTGAGTTCGGCACACCTCTGGAGCATGTCTGAAACTGGCCTCACTTGCGCTTCGTGTTTTAACTGTAGCGTATCTTTTATAGCATGGGTATTCTCAAACAGTTGGTTTAATACTATAACAAGGGCATAATGCAAATCATGGTAAGTGGTTTTATACAGAACTGTAAATCCACAAGATACACAACATGACCAGACACAGCAAAAAAACTATAAAAAAAGCTACTATCATGAAGATGAACTACACTACTGCAAACCATAAAACCGCCCACCACACTACTTTCTGACGTCTTTTCGTAACTACAGTAACACTGATCTGCTCCCTTGCAATATTTATATTTATGTCACTTAAGGGTAAACAAGCTGATTCACATTTATTCGTGAAATACAGGTTTCCAAGCGAAATTGGGTATAGATTTTCCCTTTTTTTCATCATTTACTCAAATAAATGAATTTGCCCTATCCCTCTATTTGGCCGTTTTTTTTTTTTTCAGCCACAGACCTGATTTACACGAGTCATTCTCCCAAATGTGCATGTGCATTGCCATTTCATGGGTAAATTGCCCGCATGGAAACCCGATGATTGGTACCTCTTGGAGATTTGCAATACCAGGGCGGTGAACCCAAGTGTCCCGCAGCTGTATGATTGTCTGGCATGGCACAGCCTCTTTTTGTTTCATGCCAGAAATTAAGAGTTATTCCCAATGCATTTCAAGGCTTTGAGTATAACAAGTCTTCTGAAAAATGCAAATAAATAAATTTGTCACGCATACCAGTTTGGGATCCTGTCCTAAGGGATTATATGGTCACATTTTAGACTAGCTGTACTGTTCAGCCTTCCATCTCTTGCTTCTTCCTAAACTTCACATATGAGATGTTATATTAAGAATATGCGGTTTCCCTAAAATAATAATGTACCCATTTTAATTTGACATTAATTGGACCTTCCCAAATTGCCCAAGTTAATTAGATATGTGTTTCTGAAGACTTTCCAAACCAAGAAAGCAACCTACTTTCAAACTGAATATACATTTTAGATAAGTTGTCTAGTTTTAGTCGTTGCCAGAAAACAACCAATTTATTTACGTTTTTAACACGCCAATGCTGTGTACATGCTAACACTGTATCATTGAATAGTGGTAGATTAGCTTAGAGGGTCTACAAGTTTAGGGGCTTCATTTAGACAATTGAAACAACTTAAAACTGAAGTACAGGAAATGAATAGGTAACAGGAAGCAGCAGCAGCAGCAATTGTTCAGCACTGAAATACAATACATGCATATCCCCCAAAAAAACAAAAAAAAAAACACTTTAAACACAAGCGACCAATAATAACATTGCTAAGTAATGTGCTTAAACTCCTTTTTAAAGTAATTATTCATTTTTTAGATCAATCAAGTTACCTTCTCAGAAAGGATAGTTTTGACACTAAAGTGAAGGCACCAAAGTGTACAATTAACACAATTTCTGAATTAAATCAGGAATCTTGTTAATCTTGAAAGTAAATTACACCTAGAGCGGATTTAAAAAATAAATAAATAAAAAAAAACACACACACACACACACACACACACACACACACACACACACACACACACACACACACACACACACACACACACACACACACACACACACACACACACACACACACACACACACACACACACACACACACACACACACACACACACACACACACACACACACACACACACACACACACACACACACACACACCTTTTGCTCATCCCTTCTAGCATCTGAGTGAGGCATGCCTACTTTCGATTACTTTTAAACTTACTGAAGTGTTTATATTAATTTGCATTTATACAGCACTATCTATTACAACAGATGGGAACAGAGCAAAGGCCAGTTCTTGCCAATATAACACTCTTAATCAGAATTGTGCCTTGAGCTTTTCAGACATACCGCTCAGATTTTTCTAAAGACATTCCCTGGCTTAAAGCAGGTACTGGGATTTTAAGTCATGAAAGCAGTGCACCTAATCATGAATATACAAGCAAAGGAAGCCTCTGGACCACCTTTCTCATTCACCTTCATCTTCCTCCAGGTTTTATACAGATTTACTTTTAATTCACAATAATCAATAGCCCTACTCATGACGTAAATAATAAAAAAGCATCTGTGCAGACAGATGTAGACCTACCTCCATTGTACACACATGTAAAAATGTTAAACGGATGCCTCCAGAATCTGCTACTCTCAATAACCATGCTAAAGAATGAATGTCCTTAGAAAGATTCATCATAGTTGGACAGAACGCTCCAGATACACCTTTTAGCCTTAGAAATTGTAAATGAATGGAGTAGATTGGATATAAAATGAAATGACTATCCGATTTTAGAAAATATTGTTTTAATATAAATGCTACTGACCCCTAAGACGAGCAAGATCGCCAATGTTTTGATATGATTAACACACCTAGTGAAGAAGAGAGTTCACCTCTTATCAGGTTTTTCTTTCCAATGCTTTCTACCGTATTACAGTCACATTTTATTTGACATTGAAAATAAATCTATTTTACACATAGTTGATCTAAAACAAAACATTAACAAAATCACTAGATCAAAACCAAATACAGTACATTATATTCTAGTGCTTCTTTATATTCACAGTTGTAAGAAATCCATTTAAGAAAAAGACATTTGCTCACGCACCGATGGAAAAAGTATAGTTTTGCAACACAATTAAAGATTACAAAAAGTAAAGCAGTTAAAGCTGTTCTTGATCGTAATCTTCTTTTAATAATAAGATGATCACTTTCTTTCTCGTCTTGATCCAGTCCAACAATCTGTTGAGATAATTGCAATATTTAATGTATTACACGATCATGTTGCACATCAGGATCAAACACCAAGAAATTAAGATCATTGAAATATAAATCTATGCACTTTAATTGATATTTGCCATGGAGTGATTGTTAATTAGGGGCATATATTCTACAAGTTACAAACAAAGGTTCGTTTTACATACTGGATGTGAAGGAATGTCCAAGGGGGAAGATATTTCTGCTTTGTACAGTTCTTTTTGACTTCCTGGGTTTATACTCAGTTCCTTTGCAAACACCAGTTTCTCTAGATTTAGCTATACTTAGTGATCCAATTAGTTTAGCTTAAAAAAAACAAAAACAAAAAAGTGAATAGAACTATTTTGTTTCTTTAAAATGGACAGTAAGAAGCTTCAAATTAAAGCCATTAGTGCACACATACACAATCTAGTTATCAAGTTGCTCAAAATACTGCAAGCGGTTTCCAAACAGCAGACAATACAAATTATTATTATTGATTTATTTTATTTTTTTTTAAAACAGCCAGTCAAATAGGCAAACATTACATTTCAAACATGTTTTTCAGTACTAGCATAAACTTTTAGCATATAGAAATACCAAAATAAGACTGCATGATTTTTTTTTTAATCCGATTAATTAAATTGAGAAGACAGTCTAAAAGGTTCCACAAATTGCATGTTTGTAGATTGCAGACAATCTATGAATCTCTCACTTTGACAGAGCATTATAGTTTACTAACCTTTACTGTGCAAGCTGACAGACCTTAAACTTGAGCAAGAGGTTTGTTGTCTTAAAGGGGGCTGTCCTTTAGCTTGTGCAGCTGGTGATACCTTAAAAAAAAAAAAAAGACACACAATTATTAATGACAGATCAGCAGGAGCTTGTTCATCTGGATAGCCCATCACCTAACTCAAGAGGTTTATTGTTATGCAGATGAAACATACATTGTAATACTGTAACTAGAGCTCTGTCAAGCACTGGGGATTAGAGCCAATGAGACCTGTAATGAGTTTGGAGATGCCAGGGAAGTGGTTGCTGAGGTAAGCAACCTCATCTAGCTTCCTGCTTTGCGAACAACATGCAAATTGGTGTACAGATGCATGCCAAGTGAGTTAGATGTACATTTTTTCCAAAAGTTAATCTCTATAGTGCAGGCCAATCAGTCAAACAAGAGAGTCATCATCTTTAAAAATTTTAACGGATGTCTAAAAAAAAAAAAAAAAAAAAAAAAAAAATTAGAAGATGCTTGTTTATCTATGTGGATCCATTGTAACAAACTAAAATCTGCATAGCCCAACTATGGATGATCATAGGGCTAGTCCCAATAGCAAAATATTAGCTAGTATTCAACTTAGTACAGGACTATGGACCTAATTTCGGAAGTTTGTTGCGGCTGTCCTTGTACGTTTTGCTGATTTACACCAGGCAGTAATAGCTATCAAAATTAGCAACAGTACATTTTTAGTCAAAGATTAAATGAAAACAAATTAATCAAGTAGTAAAGGAGGAAATTAAGAGAATGAGAAGCCACAGTGTTGGTAAAACACATTTTGTTTTGGGGGGATGGTCTGGTATTGATTACAACAAAAAGAAACTTAATGTGTTAAATCATCATCAAAACATTCTGTATTTACAAAAAAAAAAAAAAAAAAAAAAAAAAAAGGTTTCATGTCCAAGCACCTTTTAAGTGATTGGCTCTTAAATCACAGAACAAGAGTTCAAGTGACACAGCGAGTGAAACAGATTAATTATTGGACTTGGAGAAATTATTAGAAACTAAAACAAAAAAATAAAGGATTTTTATATCAAAACAGGTGATGCATTTCATTTTACCATTTTAAAATTGGTACCCAACGACTCAAAGCATATTAAAAAGGCAACACGCTCTAAATCCCCCCCCCCCCCCCAAAAAAAAATCTAGCCCTCAGATTGATAATTAAAAATAAATTCTCAAAACACTGAACTTTTACAGCAAGTTATACCACCTACCTTAATAAAAATAATCTATTGTTTACAATAAAAATGGACTGTCGTCCTTTTTGCTATACAGCAATGTACTGTACACCCAAGGAAAAAACCCAAATGCTTCATACCTTCTGGACAGTTCAATGATAATGCAAGGACCATTATAAAAGGATTATAATTCACAGCAAGCTAGCGTTATAATCTTGCAACAAAAAAGGAGCTGTGTTTGTCTCTTACCTTTTCCATTGCATTAATCTTCCTTTTTTTTGCTGTTCTGGTTATTTTGACAGTAACAGGCGAATCCCCACCTTGCCTCGTAACAGTCATTTTATTAGGCCGAAGGGGTGTGAACTGTATGTTAAGCTCCGATTTTGGGAACCTACTAGTTGTTCCATTTTCTGTGGAAACCCTCGGAGGAGTCTAGTACAGACTAGTTGAGAACAACATGCATAAAATACAAAATGTACAAGTTAGAAAATGGTCCTACTCAGTTCATGGTAAATCAGTTGGCCATATAGAAAACTTTAGTAAAAATTATAGAAATGAATGCTACTTTCCTGCCTTTAGTGCTATAGATTAATGAAGCGTGTAAAAAAACTGGAACATACTGTAGTAAAATATGTATGAAAAAAAGCAGCAGGGGCAGGGGCGTGGCCCGTGTGTGCCTTTATTTTACAGCAAGACATTACACTATGTAACATGTTAAAGAAAATAACTACCCAGGAGTAAAGAATATGCTGTGTAGTCCTTACTTTACCTCAGTGAATTAACTACAAAACAGAAGAACGCCAAAATAGCAGTTCAAATTAAAATATTTTGTTTATTCCCGAAATAAACAGTACATAAAGTTGACACATTTTATTTTCTGCTTTTTTTCTCTTCATTCCTTGCCAAAGCTGTTTCTTCACAGTAAACAGTGGGCATAGACATGTTTTCATAAAGTAATATGAGGTTTACTTGTGCCTTTTTGTAGCCAAACAAGCAAACAACGGCTGAAATTTAACTTTAAACACAAATGAAACAAATGTGGAAATGGTGTTGCAAAACGAAGAGGGTTATAAAAGAAAAAAATAAATAAATACATTCCACTAAGTCTCCACAAAAAAATAAGTTTATACAAATCTATATAAAAAAAAAAAATCACTACACAACATTGCCAGCAAGTGTGGCATGGTTTAAGGGAGGCATTTCAGAATGACATGCTTGCCTTTCTGTCCCATGAGATTATGACTCGTTCTAAAGCCGTACCATGGCTTGCCAGAGCTCACTATGTGTGCGCAGTCTAGTTTGGTTGATTATTAAAAGCAGACCAATACAATTAAAATTAGCAAAAGCGTGCCTCAGCACATCAGCAGTTTAAATCCAACATACAAATCTCAATGGTGCTCAAAATCCCTGGGGACAACACAATACA
Source organism: Polyodon spathula (assembly GCF_017654505.1). Lineage (NCBI taxonomy): Eukaryota > Metazoa > Chordata > Actinopteri > Acipenseriformes > Polyodontidae > Polyodon > Polyodon spathula. Next base: position 12,861,710 of record NC_054546.1, on the reverse strand, counting down.
TCAAAGCAATGAAAACAAGTCCACATGGGTAAGCATCTTATTATACAATCACGATTATGTTTACTCAAGGCCGCAGAATCCTATTTTACTACAGTATACTTGAGAAGCGATTATCTCGTGAGAGTGCCTAATTTAACGGGCATGCGGTGTTACATGGAATAGTCATTGAATTAAAATGACATTACAATACACTATTTTACTGTTAGGACTACCACTGCATTTAAGTACCTGTGGCTTGCTTTTTTTCAGTTGCTATGCAAATCTCAGTTTTTCACTAAGCGGAGATGCAAAGCTCCACAGCCTCCCCTCACCACGCTGCTAAACAATCCCCCTTCCTCAACAAGCATATCACACAATAAGTGCTGTACTGTGTGTATTCACTTTATTAAAACACATTTTCAATAACAGAACACAAATTCCTGCCATGTCAACACACAGATTAAAGTTTAATTGGTTGTACACATCATTGCACTTGATAAAGTATAGTATTACATGTAGTCAGTTTGCCCCGATATGATTCTTACAAAGCAGAGTATTTTATCACGTAATGATTTTGTCCCAGTGATTTTTGATAACTATATGCAGTTGATTCCAATATCAGTAATTCTTATAAAACGGAGTGCACTGTATATTAAATCTCACATCACACAGAGCTCTTTGATTTGCCTTTTTTTTTTTTTTTTTTTTTAAGGCTGTGCAACTTCCAGTGAGGTGGTAAATAAGTGCAAGGTATTTGTCATTTCTTGAAAATACAAACATCTGATTTTTGTATCCGAACACAACACTAAAATTTAGAGATATTAAGCATGTGTAAAAAGCAGTCATTCATACACTTATTTCCATAATGCCTGTATTGGTATCTATGGTGATCATGCTCCATATCGACATAGAGGGTGGGCAATTGGGTAACCTCTTTCCAGAAAAGAATGCAATGTCAGATATTTGCATATTGCCATCAACTTTTTTGCATTAGTCAAACTAGATGTTTTTCTGCATTATTTCAAACACACTTTTATCCTGTAACACTAGAAGGACCGGAGTTATACTCAAAGCTAGAAGCTCCTCAGCAGTCTTTTTGACGGCTGTATTCAAAACACTGTAAATAGTAAAATGAAAGGAGAAACAGTCAGATGTAAATTTTTTTAATTATTATTTAAACAGAACAACTGAAGCATTTGTGTGTGACTTCGTATATACATATTATATATATATATATATATATATATATATATATATATATATATATATATATATACACACACTTTTACAAATCAAAACAAGAGAATGTAAATAAACATATGAACAGACATTTTTTACACTGTTTACAACATAAGAACATAAGAAAGTTTACAAACGAGAGGAGGCCATTCGGCCCATCTTGCTCGTTTGGTTGTTAGTAGCTTATTGATCCCAGAATCTCATCAAGCAGCTTCTTGATATTTATAAAAGTGAAACTATAGCAATACATTTTCATCTTTAACAAAAATCAGTTTATTATCAGATGCGCAAAAGCAACTTAACGTAGATAAATAAACTTAGAAGAAAACATTTTACAAAAGCGCACAGCACAAGTTATATATATATATAAAAAAAAATTCTTCTGTTTTTTTGACAAAGGGGTATTCCTTTACCTAAGGCTAAGTCTAAGGCTGTTCACAATCAACACAGACAATGCGCTTCTCTACGTCGCCTTTCTTCACAGGGCACAGCTGTCCGAAGTTTTATTTGTACTGCACTTGCCTACCTGACATTGGCATCGCTTGCAGGTATCCCTCTGTTCCAAATGCTTCTTGTGAAGTTCCTGTGCTAATTGTAAAATATATTCTCTCCTTGCTGAATTCTTCCCCGTGCATTCTTTGTAAGGTACCCAGGAGTTGATGGCTATGGTCCAATACATTGTAAAACATCTGAACAGGCCACCGTTGGGAGCCAGCTTTCACGGAATACTTCCGTGCCATCTGATCCAAAACAGCGCATCGGGCAAGCAGGCGCCAGCCTTTCAAAAGGCTGATTGAAAAACAATAGACTGTCAGTCATTCACTCAGGCAGAGAGTAGAGACTAATTTAATTTCAGCTAAACACACTGGTAAATAAAAATAATAAAAAGTAGACTACTGTTCTGTATAACCAAAATATAAATTGTGTGGCCGTCAAGGTGACTGCTCCTAAAGCTTATATCTCCTTTATTTCATGCTTTGTGAGAACATTTAATACATCCGGACAGGAAGGTACATGGACACGCAGCCCCATATGTGTTACACGACTGCCGAACATTACATTTTAAAACCAAAAACTGCCAAAATGACTGCCGCTGGGCTTCTTGTGTTAATTTGGAGCAATTTATAAATATCCTCTTGAACAGCAGTTCAGTTACTCACCTCATTTTCTTCTTTATGAATGGTAATTGCTGAAGAACTCCTTGGTAAGGCAGCAATCTTAGTCTTGGGTCCATCACAAACAGTTTTTATACTGCTCGTCAGTTTGCCATGTTCATCTTGCAATTGCTGAGCAAGCTCGGTGTTGATCATTCTTGTGCTCCTGGCTTCCAGCTATAGAAATAAACAATTAAAACCTGAACCCATATCTTAAATCAAAAATTTGTACAACAGCTCTACCAAATAAAGTTAAATAAAATGTGTTGGAATCCCAACATGTTTAAATCCTGTTTTGTGTACCTTATTCTCCTCTCTGCCTCTTTCCTCACAAGTATGAGGAGAAGAAGTTAATTCAGTAAAAGTTAGCACACTGATCAGAATACACATTCTAGGAATCCCTCATATTTAAGTTTTGTAACGCTGATCGTAGCAACACCTCCATTATTGCATATTTATACAACCCCCTGTTAACCTTTCACATTTCTGTCCATGTATGCCCTTTTATATTGTATAAAGACTGCCCTTCATGTCTTATAATTACAGTACGTTACATTTCTTGATCCAGATTTTTACAGCAAACACTTAGATTAACACCCCAAGGACCCAATTAGCTTGAAGATGTTTTTATACCAATATATATATTTAAAAAAAAAAAAAAAAAAATTATATATATTAGATTCATGGAAATTCTTCATGGTCAGTGAAATTGTCCTTGCTTGTAGAATGATGCTTTAAAAAGGAAAGCCAATACTGACCTCATGTGGCCGAGCACTTGCTGCTTCTTGCAACTTCTTCAGCTCCTCGTCTTTTTGCAAATTTATACCAAACATATTTTTTTAGTTGGACTTCAGAAGCTGCCACCAATTCATCCCTCTCCTGCTTCCACTTCTGCAGCTGATCTTCCTTTTCAGAGAGGTGTTTAGTTTGATTCTCCTGTGAACACATTTTCTTTGTTTAAGCTGCGGATGATCTCAGGTCTGGAGAGAAAAGCTGTAAACCCTCATCTGTAAACCACCACAAACATGTGGATTACAACTAGCCATAAACTTTGAACAATGTGGATATTAAACCACAGAGGGGATTATAGTGAAAAAAAAACATTTATATTATAATGTTCAAAACACAAGATTAAGTATCAGTCACAAAGGCAGTCTAGCCTAAAAGAAGCAGTGAAGTTTCTACCTTTGCAAGCTGACTGATATAACTAGTATTTCCTCTAGCTTTGTACTGTTGGACATCTAAAACAGACAAAACATTTAAAAATACAGCAACAAAATAAATCAAATCTAACCAAGCAGCAAAGAAAGACTAACATACTTACGTTCTTCAATTGGAGGATTGCTCAGTCTCTGCTAGTAAGGTCCCTAGTTACTTGATTCTTAACCCTGTCAGACTCATTAAGCTTTAGTGTTAAGGATTTCTCGTTTTCACACATAGATTACATCTAAGGTCCGTCCCCGTCCCCGTCCGTCCCCCCCCCAAAAAAAAAAAAAAAAAAAACAAACCAAAAACAAAGCATGCCACAAATCAATTACCTGTAAAAACAAATTGGAATAGTAAATTGAGAATGCAAAAGGTCCAAATTGCAACATGTTTATTAATTTTACATACTACAGTTGAGTCAGTATTCTTCAGAGTACACATAGTACTTTGTAATTATATATGATTCATTTTTCAGACTGCAGTTCCACAATTGTAGCAGACACCAGATATGCATTTACTGTATATTCTCTATATTACCTTTTCTATGCAAGGATGTTGTTGTTGGCTCCCAACCTATGTGCTGAAAACACTCGTGTTGGACAAAAGGGCTATTTAGACACCACTGACCTCCTTTTGCACTTCTTGTATTTGTTTCTTAGCATCAGCCAGCTTCTCTCTCAAGTCCAAGGCATCCTCATCTTTCCTCTGTAGATCAAGACTCTCAGACGCTTGACGCAAGACGCTCAGACTCTTGATTTTTATAGCAGCTTCAACACTCTCATTCTTAAATCTAAAAACAAAACAAAAAACACCACACAATAATCAAATCAGTCGTGTCAATGAAATCTTGAAACATTCAAAATTATAGTTTTCCCCCATATAAAGCGATATCCAACCTCCCCAGGACATCTGAAAGTTGTGTCTTTTATAGGAGACTACAAACAAAGTAGTTTGTCCTTTCTTACTTTAATAATGTTTGCGCGCTCTTCTCCTGCTCCGCTTCCTTTTCAGCGAGAGCCTCACTGGCCAACTTGATGTCTATTTTTCTTTGGGGAACTCCATCTTGCAGTTTGATTTCTTGAAGACTGTATTGTGAGACTGCATCCTCAAGTTTGACTGGTGCTTCTTTCAAGTTATTTTGCAAAGAAGTAATTGCCGGCATCATGTCAGATTTCGTCACTCCTATAAAACTATATTAACAAACGCTATTTTTGCTGAAATTTAAACGTTTTTACTGAAATAAAATGCTAACACACTCTTTAAGAGCTGCTTGTGTTACAGTACATGCTGTCAGATCAGGACTTGACTAAAGGCCTCTACACACCATACGTGACGCGATTTTTACTGGGGCAACACGACAAATTCACCGTGAAAAAACAGTGCACACCAGAAGCAATCATAGAAACGACGCGACAGCTGGAAATTTGCCAGATCATCCTCTATTAATTCCTTTAGTGCTTCTTCGTTCTTAGTTAAATTTAATTTAACTTTACTTTAGGCCTGTTACTACTTCATTTCGATCTATTTCAATATACATGTCGAAAGAGACCTGCAATAGCAAGGGAAAAGCCACGTATACCAACCTTGACGCCAAGACTTGATTTTGATTGGTAGAGGTCAGGCAGCTGTTACTTATGAAAAAAATATATATCGGTATTCAAAGAATTGAATGACTATTGTGCACGTTTTCAGTTCTTCGAAGAATAAACTCTGTAGCCTGAAAATGACACAGTGGAACGGGCCAGCAGTAGCACTGATGAATTCTGAATGGGACTGACACTATGAAATTTGTTAAAGCAACATTGTCGTCCGTACAGTAAATATCCACTAAAACAAGGATCTCCCCCCAGAAAAAAAAACAAACAACCAGAAACGATATCACTGCGTCAACTTCGTATCTACGGTTTGCACATTTCAACTGTGCAATTACATTATACATCATGTGTGTGAACATTATCTGACAAAGTAGTAGGGCACCAGGTACTGTACATGTCTGTCAAAATGATTCAATCAGGGGTAGCAACTGTGCAATAAATACTGCACAGTAAATGAAGCCCATACAATTCGACATTAGTCGAAACACACATTACTACTTTACTACATTACTACTTCCATATTGCAGAAATAACCACGCATGTTGCTTCAACGTGCTGTATGTTTAGTAAACAAGCTCCTTACAGGATTAAGATTAAAAACACCGCAAGTACGTACTTTTACAGCTAGTACATATCGATTTGCATTTATATTTAAAAATATGTCATCTATGTTTTATAACTGTTTTAAATCTTAATAATACACAAACAAACAACAACTAGTCTTCTGATTTGGAATTAAAATGCAAATTCCTATACGGGTTGCCCAAGGCTTTCACAGTGTTTGCGGAAACATGTACTTATATAATCTGTACCAAAGACACTGCTTCCGTCTACGACAGATAACGTACGTTGTTGCATACATTAAAGTAATACAAACATAAGAAAACTTACATGATTGATGGAGACTGTAGACAAGATATTTATCCTAGTTTACCTGCGTTTTATCTACTTCTGAACTACCGCGGTTTTATTTTAAATCCAACCAATCATACCAGTCTGTTATCTCATGGGATAAGAGAAAACTTCAGAATATTATCGAAACAGCTGCTCGTCGTGAGTATTCTTCGTAATAATAAAATGTAGGAATTTTAATTTATTTATTTATTTGTTTATTTTATGCTCGGAGCTGTTTTGCTTCTTATATGTAAGTACCGGTTAGAATGCTTTTACGTCCTTGTTTTCTTTCTACTGCCTGCAGTAACCCAATGAATAACTTATATTGCTGTAGCACTAGCAGGTAAAACAGCTTGAGCGCGCCTGTCCAGTAGTCTCACTACTCAGGTCGAAGGCTTGTTCCAGAGGAGGATTGTACAATGCGTTAAGAGAATGCAAATAAACAAAAGAAAGACACATGTCTGACTGAGTGTTCAAATGCAGGAAAAGTAAATGCAACTATGGACGATTCTATTGCTTGTTTTCCAGTTGGATATTCAACAGTTGCAATTAACCATGTGGTTAACCTCCAAGAAAAGAAACAGGTAACATATTTGTATATCATTTTTTATAAAGTATACTGATATAGTTTAACCTATATACTTTATTGTAGGCTGTGGCAGGGCAAACATTACTAAGAGTAAGGTTGTCCATGCCAACAGTCACAGTTATGGCCATTCCCCAATTGGGTAATTTTAGTGTATAAAAGGGAGGAGAGGTCCTTTCCGGGGGAGAAGGGGGTTATGTGGGTGTGGGTGCAGGTGACAGCAGCTTAGTAGTGAAGGTGAATGCCCGCCCTGCTTATGCTTGTTTTGTTTTAATCTTTATTTTGGCACTTGTGCCTGTTTATTTCTTCCTATAAATGTGCCCAACAGTGCTTGAACTGCAGTTTCTGTCTCTGAGTCTCTAATTCCTGCTGGTGACATCTTGGGCCACAGCACTGCCCTGTCTCACATGCCCATAGAACAATTCTGAAGAAAGCAAAAGCAAATGAGCGTAACATTACCCTCCTGCGTGTGTGTTAAAGAACGAAACAAAGGGCTGTTGCTTAAAAGCACATTTAGCATTAGTGTAAAAAAGTAATATGCTGATGATCGCGTGCCGGTCAAATATCCCCCAATTAAATTTAGGGTTTACAGGATGTTGGCAAACCTACTTGTGTGGCAGAACTTTTCACCTCTCCTCCCATTGTACAGGTAAAGCATTTTCAAACTAAGCAATACTAAGTTCACTAGGTTATTGCACATTTACTTGTATTAACAATAATTAAACCTCAACATATTGTACCAACAAACACATATTAAGTTATTCTTTTAAGTAGTATGCTGTCAAATCTTATTATGCTCAGACAATTTGATATTTAAGCTTTTGTCTTCATTTGTATTAAAATATTACTGTTAAGCAGTGCCAGTCACATTTAAAACAAACAAAATGAGTAAAGGACATAGTGACCATATATTTAACAGGGTGCACTATATTTCACGAAGTTAATAATGCTAGCCAATATAAATGTTCCTGCTTAAAGTACATACATTTTTTTTTTTCAGGGGAAATCAAAGCCAATTAAAATAATCACCAGACTGACTCTGGTGGTTTCCGAAGGATCACATTGCAATGAATTGGTAAGTAAGACTTTGTAACAGATAACTGTATTTGCATTAGTAAAAGATGTTCTATCCCCCCCCCAGAATTTCATGTTAGTATGTTTGCTTCTTTTAAGCACATGTGCTTGAATAATGCTTTATTTGTTGTGTAGTTACACATCCACCTACCAAGTGCATTTGATTTGCATTTTGATACCAAATAGAATTGCCTTCAACATAATTTACTAAATCTTTATCCTGTGCTTTTTTTATTTTTCAACAGACCGCTTGTATGACCTTAGATGTGGACATAATTGAAATTATTATGACAGAAAAGCAACAGTTTAATTTCAGACGATCCCCGGTGAATGCGGTAATTATCTGCATAGTAACAATATGCATGAATCATCTTTGGTAACACTTGAGTCAACGGTGACATGATGTAAAGGGGTTGTACTAAACAAGGTTATGGCAAGAAGCGCTTGCCATAACACTGCCGCTATGGGCATCCAGGACAGCACGCATATGACGGAAGGTGTTTAAATTGTCACCTTTCCTCAAAGAATATCCCTCTAATTCCTTCCTCCTTTGGATGAAACATAAAACCAAGGTCATATTGTAAATGACTCTGCAGCAGCATTAGTTGTTGATGCATAGTTCACCCCCTAGACTCTAAGTCGCTTTGGATAACCTTGTCTGCTACTGGAGTAATTAATAAAAGGGAGGGAGCAAAGTCTGTTTTCTAAATTGGCTTATAAAAGTCATCAATAATTTGTGCAGGAGCAAAATCATCCACTAACAAAGTCCACCAAATCTTGCCAAGCATGACTGAAATGCACTTAAAGGAAGTTTTTAAATATTACAGAATATGTCTCTGGGATTCCGTTTGCATTACACGTGAATCGGCCCTATAATGATAAATGGCACATTTTCTACATTCACCAGGTGTCTTGTCCAACCCCCAATATATTTCTTATTCAGTACATATAAGCATCCAATTTTTTTTTAATGCTTTCATGAATTCTCAAACTATGGACATTTAATAAGAATTAAGATTTACTATAAGTTGATAAAAACAAGCTTTAACAGTAAAAATAACTAACAGATTAGTGTGCGGGTGCCATCAGTTGTCTTTTCATTTATGTAAATAAAGGTTTTGCTGATTGTTTTCACTTTATATTTACTGTTTTAAGACCTGTTTCATTGTTTTCCAGGCAATTGACAGAGGAATTGTCTTTGAACTTGTTTATAGTCCTGCTATCAAAGATTCTACAATGAGAAGATATACTATTTCAAATTCACTCAGTCTGATGAATATCAGTAAAGGGAAGGTATGTTATAAACAACTTTTGTCTTTTGACCAACATTCATGTCCGTTTTTTTCTCCCACTTGAAAAATAGTCTAGCATTTATTTTTGCAGTGTAATAGCAGTTAGAAATTAATCTTAAATAACTGTTAAATGCTCTTGCGTGGTTGCTGTAGAATGGATGGAGACATCTGCTTGCAGTCCATTGTGTAAAAAGATATGATTATTAACAGGAACATAATACCATGTGTTTGTTTTTTACAGAATATTATTATATCAAGTGAAGCAGAAAAGGTAAGTGTGGTCTGCATCAATGAGATTTCCAATTAACACTAGAACTGCTGCAGGATTAATGAGATTTAAAATGTAAATTAATCTGCCTACTGTCAATACAATGCTGTTGTCTGTTTAAAAAATAAAAACAATTAAAAAAAGAGAAATAAAATAACGGAAAAAAAGGACAACTGCATTGCATTCACAAATGCAGATTCGTTTACGTTTTAAATCCAAACCCGTCAAAATGACTACCATGGCAGTTCTAGTGTTAAGCATTTTTAGGATGGACCTAGTTTGAAATTGTTTATGATATACACAGTTACAGTTTTGTTTTTATTTAGACTACCAAATCATGCAATTATATATATATGGAATATTTCTATTATGAAGTTGATCTAGAAGAATTCTATATAATACACTGATCTCTGACTGTTTGTCTGTTCACAGCCTTTAGAATTAAGAGGACCTTATGACATCGCTAACCTGTATCCTTGCAATATTTTTTTCTTTCTTTATTTTTTTCTTTCAATAGACGTTGACTCCCTTTTCAAGCAATGGGAATATAGTGTTGTCTCTGGTGATTTTTATAAAACTTGGTGTAGACAGTTTCTAAATGAGCAATAACCTAGATTTAAGTAAAACATTGTAAGGATTTCTTGCACATAGATTAGTCATACATTTTATTAAATATATAATTTTTTTTTTTACAAAAAGTTAGTATTGAATTTTTTTTTGTACACCCCAGTTGATTCTTTTAGCAATTACTCAAATATTGTGTTTTTTATTTATTTTTCATATACAGTAGATACCGCTTATTAACAAGTTGTTGGTTCTCAACAAAAATTTGTCATTAACCAAAAGTTACCAATAAGCGAAAAGCCTCTGTTTAAGTGTTTTTATATGGAACGATATATACTGTAGTACAAATATGGCACAGAAATACATGTGTTTCAAATGTTAGTGTTAAAAAATGAACATGAGAAACAAAATACCCAAACATAGAACTGTTTACTTCATGAGTGTGTAAAACACAGAGTAGGCTTAAATATTACTGTACAACAAGGTGCTACAATTGTCCTTGCAATGAGTAACAAACATAAATGTCTGCTGTACTTACAATCAATTCTAAAGAACAGAAATTTAAAGTAAGAAATTGTCCACCATTGTCTGCTTTTTTACAATATACCAACTCCTGCTGTAAATCCATCTCAATTTTGCGTGGAGCTTCGTAGCCAGTTTCAAAACCACAATTCTGCATCAGTCCACCAGAAATATGAAGTTGCGAAGTCAGTGTGTTATTAAAGCTGCATGAAGTATGTGCACAAATCATGCAAATGTGCTCTGTAGCACTGGCAACTAATAAAGTTGGCAATAAGCAACATGCAGTTGCTAATATCAGAATTCTATTAAAAGGGTTGCTAATAACCAGCATCTACTGTGTGAATTGTCTGTGTTAATGTACTTTGTTCTACTTGCTTGCCATACACATGTGTAATCCAGCCTAATTTACCCCAGTTCTGCTTTAAAGTTCTGTACATATGTAAGCATCTGCTTCTGTAAGTTGCATTGCTTTTTGATGTGCTAAAGTTTAAGTGTATAAATTGTATTGGCGATCCTTAATGAAGTTTGCAGAGGGTTACTGTTTGGCTTGTCAGAAGGGGATGCCAAAGCAGCAATCTCAACCAACTGCAGAAAAGCTCTTCTGCATGGAGGTAAACATTTTCTCTAATAAGCTATTTTCAATTCAAATCCTTTTACATTTCCCCTCATTGTTATCGTTGCTTATTCCATAGGTGTTTTGTACTGTTAGCTTTGCAATAATTCAGATACCAATATTGCCCAACAAAATTATATTTAGGACTCTCAATGCTAGATTCCCCAGCCTTGCAGTCCTATCCTCAGTAAAAGCAGGGCTGGATCCACTATCCCTTCGTCTCAAACAATTTCAAAATCACTGTGGCTTAAGTGTATGACCTGAATATTGAACTGTAAAATAACAAGGGAGCAATGCATTGGTTTATGTTTGCATGCATTTACTGTATTGCTCTATACACAGAAACGAGGAAGACGGCACAGGGTGTAGTGCACAGCATGAAGACAACTGAGGCCCCTGAAGATAAGAAGGAGGCCCCAGCCTCAAAAAGGAAGAACTGAAGATACTTAAGTAAAAATTGATGTCCCACCAAAATGTGGATTGCGTTTGAAAAATGATCTTTCTAAGCACGTAGATTTGTTTTATTTTCGTAGTGCTGTTAAAAAGCCTTATTTGTTTTTACATCTCCCAGTCTTTGGTTGCAGTTCACGTCCTGTCTTAATGCTGTGCAATTGATTCCGCACGTAGCAGACCGGGCATATATCGGTTATGTACAGACACACTCACTGAAACATGAAACTTCCATGGGTAAGAATTATTTGAAATTGAAACACTTAAAATCTTCTAGACAATTCCTACTAAAAGGAATAGCTATAAGGCTCTCGGTTATAATGCGCCTTGGATATAACACTCCTACAGCATGTCCCACAATTCCCTATACTAATGATTCATGCAGTATTTTTACAGTAAATAGAGTACCGATGTTCAAACTATAAATAACTTCTTAGTCCAACTTACGTCTCTGTCGCTCCCTTTTGATACAGTACATGAACTGAAGAAAAGCTGTGCTGGTACTTTCTAACACAGACATCTTAGTCAGCATTCATTTTATAACTAAATAAATATAATGCCTGTTACGTTGTTATCTTTCCTAATGTATCTACTTTTTTTTTTTTTTTCGCTGCAAGAGGAGCTGCGGCTTTCTCCGAGGAGACGAGACGTTTCAGCCCCGCTCCGCACCCGAACCTGGGGCGACCCTCATTCCCTCTTCCCTTCTCATTCTCACATTTGGTTTGCTTGTCTGTCGCTTTGTACTGAACTCCCGACTGCCATTTAGCCAGGCTATTTATAGTTTAAAAACTGCTAATTAAAATGATCCACAAATGAGAATATTACCCCCCCTTTTTTTGTAAAATATGGCGTTGATTACGTGCATGGTTAATTCACGGAAAGTTACATTTTTGCTTCACTATGTGCATTAAAGAGTTTTTTATTTTGTGTTTTAGTCAAATGTGTGTTGTGTCTCCTGGCACCTCCTACCCCCTCTCCTAGCGACGGAGCACACGAATGTACAAATAAAAAATCAGTATTCATAAACATTGTGTTTTTTTTTTGTTTTTTTTTGGTAACCAAACTTTCTGGTGGTTCAGTAAGTGTTGTGTTCATTGCTGTATAAAAGAGAACAGAATGATTGTAGAAATTTCAATGCATTTTTATTGTACATACGGTCGCTAAAAAACTAAATAGTTAAATATTTGTAAAATGTACATATATACTTTACATTAAGAGGTATAAAAATTACAGTAGTGCATTAGAATCTCCTATATTGACAGTATGGCCTCATAACATTGTTTGCTCTTTTTCTCAACAGCTGCTCAGTCCTTCGCTACATTCTGTCTGTTTAAATTCAGCAGTCTCTAGTATAATGTGGGTCTGACACTTAACTAGTTAAATCACATTCCACAGGCTTGTGTACACTGGTCATCCAAGTAGTACTTTATATATATAAAAATATTATTACTGCTAAAAATTGACATTGCTAAAAATCCTTCTAATATTCCTGAAGAGAATTGTTTGCTAAAATATTGAATACAGTATCATCAGTTATACATGGAACCGAATTAGGTGTGCTGCTTTTTAAATTTCATATTGAATGTGCTTTTGTCAGATCACATTAACCCAATAGGCATTTTCTTAAAGTAAAATCTCAGTATTTCTTTCAAAGATAACCTCTTCTGATCCCTTTGATTTACTACCAGCCAAATCAATTAATTAAAATATAGCCTGCTTTCAACACAATAAATAATTAATCATTAAAAATACAAGTATTTTCTGCTCATCCCTTGGTCTTTTAAATTAAATAAATAAATAAATTACAGTTTAAGCTTCAGAAGTAAAGATCAATAAATAAGTTAACACATTTCTGCATAGCATATTTTCTGAATGCAAGTTCATGACATGCTTTCTTCACAAAGTTGTACATCTGTAGGTAATTGTTGGTTGGCATTGCCACGTCTTCAAAGTGCTTTAATTTGGGGACTTGCTTGGCTCTTCCACAAAGCTAGTCAAGATGTTTTTTGCTGCACTCTGCCACTGAAGTACACTCTCCATTGGGGACTTCCCATCCTGTACAATACAATACGTACTTGTAAAAGTATGCAATATCTTATAAGCTTGTTGCTGTTTGTGGAGGTAGATGTGTATTATACCACTATGTGGCACACCCTTTTTAAACAGAGCACTACCACTAACTCCAGGGACTAAAGTTTGCCCCCAAAAAATGACTAAATTATAAGATATTGCAGTCAAGAATCAGTATGCAAAATGCAACACCCTGCCACACTACATACTAGTCACTTGTAAGAGATGTATCTCACTTAATTCAGGTAACCATTAATTAATGTTTTATATTGTATTGACTCTGGGCTTTGAAATATGCTCCTTTTAAAAAAAAAAATTTTTTTTAATGTTTTACACAGTTGTGATTGCCCAAATGAATGAGTTGGACTGATGGTGTTTGTTAGGAAGACATCGAGACAAAATGAAGCATTTGAACAGAAGAAATTAAGAAGGCATTTTAGTTGTACTATGGAAAATACTGCTTGGAAAATGATCATTAAGAACAAAACAATCACATGTTTTATACTTACAGAATTCTTAGTGGTCACGTTTGCTCCATACATAAGCAAAAGCCTAATGATTCTGAAACGGTTCAACCTCACAGCATCATGCAAGGAAGTGTCTCCTTCCTGAAATCAAACAGAAATTGTTTGGAATTATTTTCCCTGTGTGCAGCCAACAGTCATTTGTATCTAATCAGTCAGTTGTATTTATCTCGCAAGCAACAGATGTAAGGATTAGGGGTATCTTCAGGGTAGCTGTTTGCTGTTTTATTATGTCCTTCTGTTTGCAATGTTGGAAGTTCAATATACCACTAGGTGGCACACTCTTCCCTACTGGCTTTTTTTGTTTTTTGTTTGTTTTTATTACAGAACTGTGCATTCAGGCAGGCATGGAAAGGTATTATTCTTGATAGTGGTGAATTGCACTGTAAATTGGATATGATATCCTTACCAGGTCTTTTGCATTGATGTCTGCTCCACAAGCAATGAGATGTTCAGCACATTCATAATGTCCAGTCCTGACAGCTACATGTAAAGGAGTACTACGCAACTGTTGAGATAAAAAAAAAAAAAAATGAAATGAAATAGACAAGTTTTAAAAAAGGAAAAGAAAACATTATATATATATATATATATATATATATATATATATATATATATATATAGAGAGAGAGAGAGAGAGAGAGAGAGAGAGAGAGAGAGAGAGAGAGAGAGAGAGAGAGAGAGAGATCCTGAAATATCTTTAAAAGTGTACTGGAATTACTAAATTAAATAAAGCAGCAGATCTGAATACTGTTCCACCGTCCCTAAACTTCTAAAACCACTGACATCTATCTGTTGTATTTGCTTTTATTAAGGTGGTCAAAAGGACTTAATATAGATTATAAGGTGTCAGAATTTCTATATGCAGCTCTTTACATCAGTAGACTACAGTGTCCTATAAAAAAAAAAAAGCATTTGGACTGCTGATGTATTCTGTTTATATTTTAAGACAGAACTGTGATAGAACAGCAGCAAGCCATCATACCTTGTCTCTTGCATTGAAATTCCCCCCTTTGTTTAATAACAGCTCCAGAACAGGAAGGGATCCACCACGACACACCCAGTGGACAGCAGTGGAATGAAGCTATCAACAAACAAGACACTTTATAAACAAGTCAATCTCAAGAATACATTATACAAGTATTATGTTAAAAGTTCTACAGATAAAGGGCTATCCTTTAATAGAATGGAGATGCTGAATTCATTAAAGGGACTGTGCCTATTCAGAATGCAGAAACTTTATTATTCCAAAAAAAGCAGTAGTTTACCATGATAAGCCCTTTTTCCTATTTCCTTCTTATTTACCATAATTTCACTAGGCTTTACTATACCTTGATTTTATCACAGTATAGAACTGGAAACTTTTATAAGGGTGGTATAATTTATACAGAGTCTTTAAAAGTGAATGGAGCCCAAATGAATGATTACTCTTGATGATAAAAGCGGGGAAACATACCTTATCTTTGTTTTCAATCAAAGCCCCAGCTTCAAGTAATTTATTCACAATTTCCATATGGCCTTCTGAGCATGCTCTGTGCAATGCTGTCCTTTGAAACTACAAGGGAAAAACTGTCTTAGTAATGTAAAGTAGGTATTATTAATGTTTTATTGCTAAAAATAGTAACCATACATAATGCACACTGTTTTGTTTTGAACGCTTACCTGATCACAAGCATTGGGATCACCACCATCTGCAAGGTACTTCTCAACCACAGGTAATTTATTCTCCACTGCAGCTTTCAAGAATGTGGTGACATCCACTACATCAGGCTGAAAAATACATTTTAGTTTACATCTACGTTTAATCTTATATCTGTGAATCTACACTTGATTTTGTATTTGTGAATTTCTTGGTATGTGTGTTCTGTGTAATTGTATATTGTGGTTCATGCTTAGACTGTTGTTTGCCATGCTTGCTAACGATTCCTGCTTCTGAAGACTTCAGATTTTCTGAAGTGAGGTGGGGAAGCATCGAGATCACGATCACATTGCTTCACCAGAGTGCGACATTAATGGTTTATTCCATTTTAAATAAGTGAAAGCAAATGTTCAAATTCACGCTATTTTAAAAATGGTCTCTTATTTACCCTAGAAGATGAATTGTGGTTCCAGACATCGTTCCTTTTATCGTGTTAACAATAACTAATTCATATGACAAATGATGCATTCCACAATAATTCATGTCTACCCTTCCCCAACATGATTCATTAACACCTTTTCTAAAAATGAAACTTACTATGACTTCTGGCTCTGGTTCTTTTTTTGCAGCTGGCACTCTCTTCACTCTCTTCCTCTTCTTCAGATTCACAATGATTTGAAGATCATCCAGAGTCTCAAGCTTAGGCTTCAGTTCAACTTTTCTCACCTACACAGAGAAATATTACCCGATTTTTAAACATGAATTTTTCAAGTTTCAGTATTGTTTAAAAAAATCTTTCTTTTTCCTATGAGCTGTTGCTTTGTAGTTACTCCACAGCCACTGCCATACAGCTCCACATGCCAGAAAAAATATATACTTGTTTACCGTTGCTTTTTTCTCGTTCTCATTTTGGAAGTTCTGTTTCAAAGGCAGGACCTCGTTGTGTGATTTCAGATCATCGTGCTTCTCTTTGGTAACTGCTGATTCATATTCTCCTCCTCTGAACTTCTCCTGTTCTCCATTCTCTTTGTCCTCACACTTTTTGCCAGTAACCTACGACAGGAATCAGAAATCAATTACTCAGTGTCCTTCAGACATACACAGTCTCAAATGCAATCCTTTTCAAGATGTTTTTTCAGTCAGAACATTGATGTCACTAGCCTATAGCGCCTCAATTATATTTAAAACCATTGTGGTTGCAGATAGGAATATGTTAAGGATTTCTACCTCACATAATAATAAAATTTACGCCAGTAGCTCTACTTTTTTAACAAGTTGTCAAACGTGTTTGTTTAGCAACTAAGCAGTTATTAGATCCTTGATATCCCTTTTATTATTTTTAGGGGTCCAAAAGACCCTATAATAAATTATTAAACTCCACTGTAATCTTTGTCACATTCAAAGCATTTTTCATTTTGATCCTGCAGTTTGAAATGTAAAGTTTTTGCCAGATGGGCTAAGAGATTGACAACACTGACTGTGTTGAGCAGGGATAGGCAACTTTGGTCCCAGAGGGCCTTTTCATTCTATGTTTAATAGATATAAATTCAAATGATTAAGTACCCTAGGACCTTGTCTAAGGTTTAGTTTAAAATGTAGGGACTGTAAAAGATGTTATATACAGGTAATAAAAAAAAAAAAAATGGCTATAAATAGAGTAGAACATTCTAGATTAGAACAGAAATGCAAAAACACTGAGCCTTGAAATTTAAACAAGTTAGAGAAGAAAACAAAATTACCTACTTTTTTTTTTTTAATCTACTAAACCTTAAAAATCCAATCTTGTCAGAAAATATATGATTATGTAATCATTCTGCTGAGCCTAATTGTTAAATTAAAGCAATATGGATTCATACTACCAGCAACAAACATATTATTATACAATATATGTTCCTTATAAAGGTTTCCAATAGTAAAAGCATAGCAAAATGTGATAAAGCATAATAAAGTATAGTTAAGCACTGTAAAGCCCAGAGGAATGATAAAGCTTAATAAAAAACATGGCAAACCGTGGTAG
This sequence comes from Polyodon spathula, assembly GCF_017654505.1. Taxonomy (NCBI): domain Eukaryota; kingdom Metazoa; phylum Chordata; class Actinopteri; order Acipenseriformes; family Polyodontidae; genus Polyodon; species Polyodon spathula. Next base: position 12,844,024 of record NC_054546.1, on the reverse strand, counting down.
GCTATGGCAAATTCACAGTATAATAACCAGGAGAAAACTGCAAAATTGCACAAAAACACCATGGTAAACTTTCATAAGGGATATTCAAACTATGAATCCGAATAACACTGTCACATATTGTACAGTGTAACTACGTAAACATGCTTCATCCACCACAGTAAGCATAAACAGACCTACCAGCTCTTCCACTCTTAAGATCATCATGTTTGCAAAGATCTGTAGTACTTCTTAATGCTGAACTCCCCAGGTGACAATTTCAGATCTACTGAGACCCATCAGGCCATGGTGGTTTATATATGCAGAGGACTCCTACACAATTAGGTCATGTTCCATCCCGGGAAGGACCCACCCCCAATTACCGACATAGGTGTCCTGTCATTCTTGGAATGCTGTCAGGCACTATCTGATGTCACAAAAAAAGGGGAATGAAATGAGACCACAAACGGGCCTTCCTGCTTGTATGAATCAAGGTGAAACTGGAGACTTGGTGCCAACAGTTGTGACTACCCAGTCCAGCAATGCCGACCCTCCTACCTCATGCTTACCAGAACAGCTGCCCGTCAGCGTTTGCACATGGACCACATGACTGCTCAGACGGAAGCAGGAAAAGGTACATGAACGATGAGTAAAGTATGAGAGAAACTTGCAGCATCAGTTACGCTATTAATAATAGAGTACTCTGGTAGACATCTGCTTCTGTCAGTGGTCTATTTATAAGAAGCATCTTTCCAGCTTTTGCTGACTATTCTATATTAGTGAGTTTGTTTCTTTTAATGGAATTCTGTCTTGACGTCTCCATCAGTACCGAGAGCAATCATTTATTTTTAATAATGTCTGTGATTAGTCACATGCTTTGCTACACAGAACATGTATGAATAACATGAGCCATTTAAAGCATACTGACATATCTTTGCTGACATATTGGCATATATAAACAAGTATTACATCATTAGATGTTATTCATACAACCCTTTTCATATTAAAAAATAAAGCTGTCCACGATATGGAGCTCTATATTGATGCCTAAGAGGGTATAGTATAGTTACTGGTGATGTGGCAGGATATACTATATATGGCAGGGATGTAGTTGGAATCCCCTCCCTGATGAAACAGATGAGGAAAAGCTTAAAAGCTATCCCAACAATTATTATAATAACCCCCCCAAAAAGTTGCAATTTCTGACGTCATAGTACAAAACCATCTAGCTTGGATTACAGAACTGCTTACTGACACATGCCATAGCAAGCTGAAATAAATTTACCATGCTAAAATCAATTCCACCTTCTTCATCAAATACCAGGTCCATTTCAGAAAATAATATAAGATGAGGCAGCCAACTCAGTCACTAAAAGATAAATAAAAAATAAAATAATAAGTCCAACTGGTGTCTCTGCAAGGGTTAGCATTCCAGTGCTGTTCTGAATGGAGATATTTAGAGAAACTTATTAATCTGAGGGAAAATGTTCAGCTAAAGCGAGAATAGTATGTGTGGAATCTCTAAGGAGACAGATGTGGGATGAAGAGGAGGCTCAGTTAAAGTGCATTATGACTGTATTCTGAATCTGTTGAAAAAGCATGGTTAATTTAATACTGAGGTGATGTTTTGAATTGCATCTGAAGGGTTAGTAGACCTCTATGCCATTAGCAATATCTGCAGAAAAAGAGCAGCCAAATATAAGAACAGAGTCATTGCATGCATTCCCAATGCTTAGTATAATGTAAGTGCCCCATCACCACACTAAAACTAACAGAAACAGTTGTGTCCCTTTTCATCAATAATATATCCTATTGTCTTTAAGAATGTCATTATATATATATATATATATATATATATATATATATATATATATATATATATATATATATATAATCTATAACAATTCTCTAGGAATCTATAACTCATCATAATTTATACATTGACTTATGCTCTTGTTGTCAATTTGCTGTTGAAATCGTTATCTGTTCCAGTGGGTGTTTTATAGCAAAGTGCTTCAGTCAGTGACTGTAGATATACTGCTGGACAAAACACTGGTTTAATAGTGCAAGGACATTTTTCTTTACAAGTGCCACTGGAATTTGTCTCAACAGTCAGGTGTTAACATTTGGCACTGCCACCTTATGAGCAATAACTACACTGAGAAATACACTGTACATTAAATCAGCTATATCAGTGTCAACAAATATTCACAGAAGTGTGGGTTACATATGGCAGATGTTTTAATACTACCTTCCTGTATGCCACAGCACATGTATAGAGAGGCATTCACGGTAGATTAAAACTGCTTTTTTTTACTTTATATAGACATCTACAATTTATTTAGAAAAAATTATATTTTCCATTCAGAATCCAGTGCTTTTTCAACACCTTAATCTAATCTATAACATTTTGTTGTTTTGTTTTTTTCTACAGAAATGGCAGGTCTTATTAATGTGACAATCTGATCTTCAACCAGATGTCACAGAGTAGTTATATCTTCCTTCCAGCTGTTTTTTCAGTTGCATGTGACTGCCTAAACACTTGCAGGAATTACAAATGGGCAGGTGCATCACATCAGAGTATGTAGAAATCTGTTAATGCTGGTTCATTGTGTTTTAATTAAGGTGCAGAAACCCACACTGAATATAAATCCTCATTTAAAATCTATTAAATACCTGTGCATTGCTATTGCCGTCTCAGATGTGCAGTTTTGACAGCAAAGTTTTACAGCTATATTGTATTTCCATACTATTAAAGCAAACACGGTACTTAAGCTATTATCGTGTCTCGATCATAAAAAAATCAGATGGACCGGATAGACTGGAGCCATATATTTGAACAGTAGCAACACAGATTATTGCTCAAACACAAGCAATAAGAGCTGATGAGATTATTTCCACCTTTGAGCCTCTATGTAAGGGGTTAACTCAGCCTGTTTTTGAGCCTCTATGTAAGGAGGGGGGTACCTCAGGGTTCAGTACTTGGACCAATCCTCTTTACCTTATATAAATGGCCTGGGATCTGATATTAGTAATACTAATATACATTTATATGCTGCTGATACCATTATATATATTGAGCATCAAAAGAAACTTATCACTTTTATAACACATTTTTTTCAAGAAAAAAAAGGTATATAAATGATGGACTTTGACATGATGATGGCGAATGTCTTTTCTACAAATGGCACTTTCATGTTCAATAATGCAAACTCGTAGTTGACTTTTGGTTTTACCAACATATTGTAGGGCAAGAGAATAAATTCACAACAAAATCATATGTACAAGTAATGGCTTGGGAAATCTTATATTCATTGTTAGTAACATGACTTCTGAAGGTTTGGTTTTAATAACATTCTCACACGCTGTGCATTTCCGACATGGAAAGAATCTGTTAATTACTGTACCCCAGTTTAATGTTTTTAGCTATATCTTTAAATCAGTCGGCATGAATTAAAATATCCTGCACGATTATACCTCTATAATGTGAAAGAGGGGCATATGATTAAATATTTTACTGCCAATAGTATCAGTTGATAGAATGTGCCAATGTTTTCTAATAATGTTTTTAATCTCATGACTATGTGTTAATAAAAGTCGTGCAACAAATGGAAGATAATACTTTATTCTTCTTCACATGAGGATTTGAATCTATGTTATGAACTTTAAAGAGAGCATTATCTAACCAACACTTTACCAAATTCAATGTCAAAATCCTCAGCTTTAAATATGTTTAAGTCGCAAAAATTGACTATAGAACAAGAGCAGACTGGATGCTGTCATGAACAATACCGTATAACCCTCTCTGACCATAATAAGACCTTTAGCTAGCTGTCTGGAGGAAGGGCGGTCCATTTAGCCGTGTATTCTCAGAGGTTACATTTCCCCTACTAATTTGGTTAGGGTTTTTATTTTTTATTTCCTCTCCTGAGTGTTAACGGACCACGTTTGCATCAAAACGAGCAAGCATAGGTGGGCCCAATGGCCTTTTCCCAATCTAGAATTTCTTATCTTCTTCTGTTCTTTGACACAGAAAACACTGCTGAGGTGAAAGGATTTAGGATGTGAAGCAGACGTCATGAGAGTAAGGGCATGGAAACTGAGAACTTCCTTTACCCCAGTGTAGTACCAGATGTTAGGCTGTCTTGTCAAGGCTGGGATCAGGGGAAACGGATCCAACCCAATAATAGGTACTGTCTTAATAAAGTGGCCAGTGTACGTTCATGTCTTTTTAGCTCCCCTGTCAAAGGGTTTGTCTTGGTAATCACTTCATTTGGGCATGTCTAATGACATGCAATTCTGTACATACTTTCGTAATCGGTAATTGTGATCTATATTTTGTCATACAGATAACTCTAATTTTAGTTTTTACAGCAATTGTGAGGATATTTACATTACTGAATTCTTATAGTACACATGAGAACTTTACTGTAAAATGGGTTACAATTTTGTAGAAATACTTCAGAATTTATCTTTCATCAGTATGAGATTTGTTTTTTCTTGGATAGAAGTAAACATATCAGTCACTTTGACTGTCAGCTCTCATATTTGCCAGTGAAATAGTTTTCTTTTGTTAGTATTTACTGGCCTTGTCTGAAGCAGAGGCCTAGTACCATAAGTATGAGAATAATGAACAGCATTTGAATGATGGAGAAAAGCATTATTCTGCTTCTTAAGTTCTGTCATTGCCTTCAACAATAAGCTTTCAGGATTTCTTTGACAAAAGAAAAAAAAAGATTGGTCTAGCAGAAAAAGGCAGCCGTGAGTGAAAATTTTCATTGATTTAATGTAAGATTAAAAATCCATTTTCTTATTTACACTAGCCGTAGTGGGCACTGTTTTCCACTTAAAAACTTACCTATTTTATTTAATTAGGCTATATTTAAATGACATATTCTATAATTGCATGTACTCTTAAATAACAAAAAAAAAAATGTTATGTTGCAGATAACATGAAGGTGCATCTTACCCATTAGTACGATATCACCACCACCTCACTTTTTTTGTATAGAAGATATTTTGGTATTTTGATATTTTGCTTTGCTGGTTTTGTATGCATTAATTCTGGATATCCAGCTCTTTCAAATATAATGTAATTGATTAAATTCAGTATTACCCTTTTCTCCTGGTACAGCAGCTAATTCAATCCCGTTCACTCCAAATTTGGAACTTCCTGGAATTTCACTTTTCTATATGCTCATGTCTTTATTTTGCTTGCAGCTTAGTTTTCCATTGAATTTCAGAACAACACTTTTTTGAAAAGAAAAAACTAAACAAACAAAAAAAAACACAATTTGTGTTTAAAGGACAAAAAAAGTATTTCATTCTTTACAACAAAAAGGGTTACTTTACCATATTTATAGTATCAATGACCTCTTTGGTCATTTAACACATGTATTGCACTTCTATAGTGTATAACATGTTAAATTACTGGTACTTATAGAACAGTACACTTAGTTGTCTTCTTGGTACACACATGGTTTCTTGAGCAGTTGTTATGAGCAGGTAAGAAATCTTTATTAACCATCTGTTCTAGTCAAACAGATTTGTAACCATATGTTGAAAACTTGTCTTAAAGCCTTTTTTTTAGTTTATGGATTTTAGTGGCTTTCCTAAAAAACAATCTTAGTTTTAGCTTTTTGATGACTGACCACTAAGGTAAGCATCTGTGTAGTAAAGTGCTGTATGAATTATAAATGATCAGCAATAGTGGAGAGAGGTAGTTGTCACAGAGAACTAGTGACTACAGTTAGAACATGATGTGCAGCACAGTCTCAAAACTTCCAACATGGACCACAGGAGGCAGGCCTCTGAAAGGATGGCAGCAGCTATATTATTCTGAGACATGCGCACAGAAAATAGTTTGGTTAAAACAAATTACATTTCTCAGACACTTTTTAGCTGAAATAACATTACTTTTCACATTTGAATTTCCTGTTTCCTTTTTACTTGATATAAGTGTCATAATATATTATTTTGCTCAATATTGACTACTATTATCATACAGGTTTGAGTTAAGTTAATAAGAAGGGTTGATTTCAGATACATATTATTATTATTATTATTATTATTATTATTATTATTTATTATTATTATTATTATTATTATTATTATTATTATTATTATTATTATTATTATTATTATTATTATTATTATTATTATTATACACCTCAGATATTGAATTTTAAATGCCACATCTCGCTTACTTATTTTTAAGTGACCTGAAGCACCAATCTATTTCTGTTAGCTGTTTTTAAGCAATACTATGGAAACCATATTCAAGCTTATAGAAATGAATATATTTACGGCTACTTTCATGGATACTTATTAGCACTAATCTTATACAACCTTATCTACAATGACATGGGTTAGTCTATGATTAGTGCCATATAGAGAGTGAAACTGACTGTCTGACATTGTCACTAAGTTGTTATAGATATTGTAAATCTAATCACAAACATTTTTAGTATTTAAAAAATTAAATAAATTAAAATTTAAAAAAAAGATTCATTCTGAAAGGTTGGCCAAGCAGCATCTAATAAACTGCTCATTATTATATTAAGAAATATCAGAAATGGAATATGATGCTTAGCCTGTTTTTTTTTCCAATTAGCTCTGGATAGAAGGTCTTTATTAATAAAATTGCTCGCGTAAATGGCAACAGAGAATGACATTCAAGAGTTCTTTAGTGTAAACTTTGGCCAATGCTAGTCATTTCTACCAGAGAACTAAAATAGTCCACTTGAACTGTTCTGAACATTTCAAAACTAATAATTCCATAAAGTATTAAAGGGATTCTGCAAGAAAAAAGAAAAAAAAAATCAAAACACAATCTTACCTGTTGCAGACTTTCATGCACAACGTAGAAAAATAAACATAAATAAATCATGAAAATAAAACCAAGATGCATTTTTTTGATGGAATTTCAAAACAGACTATTATAGTATTCTGCTATCTCATAGTTATTCGTACAGCAATATCAATTTACAAAAGGTTTTATGTTTGATAATATTTCCTCCTTTTAGGTGAGGTATATTCTCGGAGGAGGGGGTAGATACTGGAAGACACCAGAATGTACCAGGGTATAATCTCATGGGTGGTATAATATGGGAGTTTACACTGGTATTCTGATTTGTGCAATGCCTTGCTTGTTAGTATCTTTTGTCTATTTTTGAAGAGGGGACAGTTATCAATACATACATACTACAACCTTTAGCAATCAAGGGGTCTAAGTAGGATTAATGGGTAAAAACATTGCAGAAAATGAATAATTAATAAAAATAATGTTCATTTTAAATTTTGTTGCTACCTGTCATTTCATTTAATAGAACTGAACAAATCCTTTCCAATGTAAATGCCTTCATCTGACTGATTTTAAAGCAAGGTCACCTGCTTACTATTACCAAATTATACATAAATAAATAAATAAATAAAAATACATGCTTCCCCATTCTGAATAGAGACAGTTCTTTGGCCATACAATACAACTACTATGTTTATTGTTGAAAGATATTTCCTCTGATATGTAGATTTTGAAGAAGAAATATAATCAAGATTACTTCATAAACACCTACAAGTCTGGTGGAGATGCTAAATTAATTTTACCATTTTGAATGAATATGCAGAGTGTTCTGATTCTATTGTTGCTTCCAGCAAGAAATTGTTGGTTTCTAAAAATATCTGTTGGGAGATATACTCTACTAATAAAAGACTAGAGTCACATGTGGATGGGTTTTGTGTTGTTGTCTACAAACACCCTAATAGATTGTTGTCCACATCATAAGCCTATAGCCATAACAATGATATTTACAGATTTGCTTAAACAAGCATGAAGGCTCGGCTGTCATTAACTCTTGTAGAATTTGATTCCATAGGGCATGATCAAGGCATGTGAACTAAAAAGACTGTAAGTTTGATTTTTTTGGTCCATTAAAAGACTTGATTGTTCCATCTGCCAGGTTACCAAGTTTTTAAAAGAGAACCATATTTTTATGGAACAACTGTCTTTTATTTTGTTGGTTCAAGAAATGTTCAAATAACAAAAGCGCTTTGGACAGCAAGCATTGATGCAGTTCTTGTAATTTTTTATCATAGACTACTTTGCTTAATCCAAATGTGTGTATCTTTTTACAAAAAGAGTTTCATTAGTTCATAAAGAAGAATTTACATTTTCAAATTAACAATGATTTCTGAAGGGCCAACAGAATGGCAAAAGCCATTTAGAATCATACCACAACCACATCCATAAAGTTTTCATGTTTTTGATATGTCCATGATATTACAATCGTAAGCAATATATACTGGTAGTCTAACAGAGTACCATGTTACAATATATAACGTGCCCTGCCATTTCAAGGCAACTACAATGTTTGTTCAGTATATGTTGGGCTGCCAATGGTGGTACTAAAATCAGAGTAAAACATTTTCTTTTTCAATGTCATTGACAGAGAATCAGGTAATAGAATTATATTATAATAATATCTCCATGGTACTTGTCATGCTTTTCTGCAAGAGAAATAATGTGGAATTTTTGTACATAAAATAACTTCAAGGGCTGTGTGGCAAAGCGTAAGCCTTGCACAGTGAAATATGTAGTTTATTGTATGTTTTTGTGTTAATTGTTACAATTGATTTAATTGTTTAGCTGCTGTGGCGCTCCGCTGGGGACGATTACCGGTCTGCGTGGAGCAGCAGCTGAAAGCAATCAGCTGTTCCCGCAGGCAGGTGGGCGTGTCTCAACAGAGCGTCAAGATAAAAGCATGGCGATCGCTGTGATCGGGGCTGCTGCAAGGCCTGCCGTTTTCACGGCACCTTTTGAGTTATAGTTTGGGGTATTGTGTTTTATTTTGCACTTTTTGTACGGTTTTCTGTATCTGTCCTCTGTGCGTTACCATCGCTGGTAACGTCACATGACCGCCTTTATTTTACTTTCACTTTCTTTTTGTTGTTAATAAATCCTGCGCGCCTGTGCCGGCGTTTCAACACCAACCTCAGTCTCTCTGTATGCTTGAACAGCGGCTACCCACGCGTGTGACCCGAGGAAGACCCTGTCACAGGCTGTCACAAACAAACTCATTACATTAATAATGTGGATTGAAATGAGTGCCCCCAGAAGAATTAGCCCATTAGAGTTCTATGGTACATCAGTGTAAAGTATTGCAAGTCACTGAACTGTAAACCCCTTCTGAGGATGAACCCAATTAAGCATCAGAGCCTTCTCTGTCATTCTTCACTGCTGTACAACATGATAATGACTACATTCGATCCAATGAGCTAAGTAAGACATCTCAAATCCAGTAAACACGGACACTGTACTGTCTTTGAAAAATATGAATTAATATAATAACAATTAGCTTCCCTGTAATCATGGAACATATGAGCTAATTTTATTTGTTCTTCAGAGTGTATGTTTGTATGTCAAGAAAAGTCAAAGGGTATATTAAACGTAGAGAGAAAAGAGTTTTGAGGACAGCTTAGAGGTTTATCAGTAGTCCTATGATCTTTAAAACCTGTTGATTAGCTTCTGTCCTTCTCTTCCATTTTTCATTTGAGGTTCCGATCCACTGAACTGAATAGAACTTATTGTTCCTTATCTCTTTCCTTTGCAAAAATTCAAGCCAGTTTCTCACAGACAGATCAGCTCAAAAAGGGACCCTAATATTGCTAAACATAGAAGTCCAGGACTAATGTGTTGCCAACTTAAAAGTCTGTAATGTTAAATTAGTAATGAATATTTGTGCAATTTGTATGCATTATACTCACTCAAGCTCATTCCAATGTGACTCTGGGTTGACCTGTGTTTACTTCAATGCCTTATAATGTATTATTAATGTAATAAAGAAACAGCAGGGAATAAAATGTTATAGCCAATCAAGCTAAGATACTGAATAAACAAGATAACACAAACAGGAATAGTATTTGGAGTAATAGACAGGGCTCATGCCATGCCGTTAGATTCTATGGGGTAATTCAGAGAAGCAGTCTTGAATGAGAAGTATACGATAGATTGTACAGCTCACCATTTTTTCAATTTCTAAAGTGTCAAACTATCTTTTCAAGTGGCTGTTGCAGTACAGCTACAGCACTGTAGAGGATGGAGGCTAGTAGATAACGAGAAAGTACTGAGAATGAACAGTTTGTGAAGGTTGATGTGCCAAGAGGCACGAACAGTTTGTGGGGGGTACACTGATGTTCCCTTTGCATACATGTATACAAAAGTTGTGTGAACTCTGCTGCGTTAGAGAATTTTGAAGTTCTCTCCAGCGCTGTAACCTCACTCTTGTGTGATTACAATAAAGCAACCTCTGGTTTTGAAGCTGGAACTTGGTATGTGACATATCTCTTTTCTTACAGCAAGAACGAATTTGCATATTCAGCCAGTGATGCAGTAAAATGAATACATTTTCACCCTGAGAATCAGCGTTCCTATTATTGGGCATGAGTACAATATGTTTCCATGGAATCAATCCAAAGTTTTGTATATGCATAGCCAATGTTGTTGGCTTTGTTTCCATCTGCAACATTAAACCAGTCCATAAAACTTAAACTCGTTCCAATAGCAAACTGGAAGAGACACTGCACAAAGGTCAATGATCACCTGCATGTTTCTCATTTTTGTATAATTTCTATTTATATACTCTAAACCTACCTTCAATATTCACTGATATTATAAATAACTCACAGCAGAAACAAATCTTAAGTTGCTTTACCTGTTTTGGAGAAAAGATCCTTTTATGACATGAGTTATTTTTGAGCATGAAGACTAATATAACAAGGCATATATGAAAGCAATAGTACAAATTGGAGAGGGCTCTGCCCTAATTTGTTCATCCTTAAAGTGGGTTGTAGCTCAGTGTCTATCACTTACTTTTTAAATTTACAATACTTCAGTGGGCAGTTGTATTAATTCTCTTTCCTATGGGCTCTGATGCAAATCTCTTCCATTAATGTAATTAGTTTGTTGGTTTTAGTCCTATCAGTACAAATTACATATCAAATGTGGTAGAGTAAGTGTTCCCAACTTTAATTTGGATGCTTTAGGACCCTGGGGGTTAGGTAACATCTACTCCATCTTGGTGAAGGTGGTTGCAATAGGCAGCCATCTTAGAAAATAAATTGGGTAATTGCTAAATTAGCTAAGGGGTTTAAATTAGCTAAGGGCTTTAGTTAATTGAGAAACCTGTGCACACTTAGCCCCTGCATAAAGGGAAGGGAAGTGTGCAGTGTGTGAAGGAGAATGGAGGGAGACAATCTGTACTGTTAAAATTACAACTTTGGAATCTGTAAAGTGTTTTGTTACAAGAAAAATGGCTTAGCTGTCCTGTTGGAAGCTAGGGTCCACAATCTGTGGTGTAGTAAGTGGTTCAAGTGAAGTTAAGTGTTGTTTTGTTTATTTTGTTTTGAATGATGGCCTGTTTGTTTGAACTGTAAACAAAGTCTCCAGACTGTCCAAGGATGAGCAGTGCACAAAAATAAATAAATAAATAAATAAATGGAGATAGGACCCCAGGACCACCCTGTGGCTGAAGACAGAGGGGGAAAAAGCACCTATAGACTGGCCACTGGAAGAAGCTCCTGGATTTTGCCTGCAAGACTCCAGAAGCACAGTTGGTGGACAAGCAACACCAGAGTCCTGCGTTGGACTTTGACGCCATGACTGAGGTAGTCAGATGGACACTGATGGGTCAATGGGAGGCGGAGCAGTTCAGGCTGGTCTGGGAGGGTGCACAAAAGTGCTTCTCATGCTTAGAGTACAGACATGAGGAGGCAAAATACCCGCTGAGAACTGCTGAGCTACATGTTCAAGATGAAGGAGCTGGAAAGACAGCTTGAAAAAAATGTGAGGAACATGAGTGTTTTATAGCAGAGCTGCAGCTGATGAATAAAGCAAAGAATTACAGAAATGAATGATCTGATGCTGCAGCTTCAGTCCTTTGAAGTGGGTAGCATAGCAGTCAAAGAAACGGAAGGTAAGTTACAGACTCTGGAAAGGGAGACTGAGAGTTTGAAGTAGGAGCTTGAACTGAAACAAGAGGGCTTTGAGAAGTTGAAAGTAGATGTTCTGAAATGTAAAGAAGAATAACTCAGGACAGCAGAAAATCGTGATGCTGACATACAGAGGAAGTGCAAAACTTTCACAGGACCAAGCAGAAGGAATTGGAAGAGACAGTTAGGAAACTGGAGAAGAAAATCCAAAGCATGGAGCGAGAGTCGCATGTTATCTGAGAGAGTAAGATGAACCAGATTACAGAGCTGAACAACAGTGCTGATTCTTTAAAAGCCAAATGGGAGGAAACATCGCACCATATTGTGACTAAAATGGAACAGGAGAAGTTCAAAATTTAGAAATATTGTGAAAATAATGAAGACACAAACTCGCATCCATCCAAGCTAGAGGTTGAATACTCAGCCCAGCCTAAGGCTACGAGCCAGATCATCCAAGAGATAAAGGCATGAGTGCAACAGCTGATGGTGGAAGTTGAAAATGGCAACCTACGGCATCAGAAACTGACCCAGGAAAAAGTAGTCCCAGAGCATCACAAAGCAAACAACATTACAGAACTACAAGGCGAAGATAAAGTGCAATACCCTCTAGGAAAAGAAGGAAGTGCTTGAAAATAAGTTTCAAGAAGCAAACAAAAAGGTTGAAAAACACCAACAGAGTGAAGCAGCTTACTCAAGAGAAAGAGGAGGTGCTGAGCAAGCATACAGAGGAGATAAGGCTGCTTTGAGAGCAGCTGGAATCCCAGCATGATGACAGCGCAGACTACCACAAGCAAACAATGAAGGATCTCAAGGAGAATCTGAACAAAATCAGTGAGAAAAAACCATGAAGCCATTGATGTGGAAAAAGCACTTTTAATGCCGATGGACTGAGCTGTCTGAGGGGCTAGGAGTGAAAGAGAAAGAATTTGGAAGAGTTGCCATCTCCAGATGCAGAGAGGAGGTGTCGTAGCCATTTTCAGATACTGCAGAGAAGGAGCCACTGCCATTGCAAATCTGAAGGATCTAAAACTCAGCTTAAGAATCTCAATATAGCTGCCCTGAACCTCGGAAACTGTCTGCTGTTGTCTTCCCCCACAGTACGAAGCCTTGGTGTACTTCTTGACAGCAATGTCTCCTTTGATGCTCACATCTCCTCCGTGGTTAAATATTCGTTCTACTATCTTTGAAACATCTCCAAAGTCCATCCTTACCTTTTGCCACAGGTGACATCGAACCAGGTATTATATGTACTAAGACATTGGATCCTTTTGCATGGAGAATTTCAGTGGCTAGGGTGCACGGCTCCTCGATTGATTCAGATTTTGTTGTGTTAAGTTTGCCCACAGATGATGCAGAGCAAGCTATAAGCTGGGTGCCTGCTGATATGAAAAATAGTGAGTTTTGGCCCCCTACTGTATTCTGGATGAATGGCATCCCTAGTAAAGTGTCTCTGTGTGAACAACAGGAAATGAATACAAGAAATATGTATAGATCTAGAATGCCTGTGGAAGGCACAGAGTTAGTTCTGAGTAATGACATGAGAACTAAACCTCACCTCCGAATGTGTGGATGTGATAGATGCAGGGGTGATTCATTCCTAGCCGGGCCTAAGCCATGTCCAGCCTGCAGTCATGTAGCAAGACACTGTAGGTTTCTGTTTGAATGTAGTGATTCAGAGGGATTCTCTATCTCTCATTTGAATGTGAATCCACGAGATGTAAAAATAATTGTATGTATGGATTGTGAGGGAACAGGTCACTTATTAAAATGGGCACATCTGGGCAAATTGGAATGTAAAGAAGGTGTCCCTACTAAGCGTGTACAAGTGTCTTGTAGATACGACATCAAGGCCATAGCGACCCACACCTGTGATGCGAGACTGTGGACTGTGCGAGTCGAACCAGAGACCGAGGTGGAGTCTTGCTGGGAGCGAGCTGAAACCCTGGACATGGAATGGAGAATTTAAAGTGAAATGTATCAATGTAATGATATGTGCTATAATCTTTTGTAGTATTTGTATAATCTTTTAGTTTGGAAAATTATAATCTTTTGTAGTATTTGTATAATCTTTTAGTTTGGAAAATTATAATCTTTTGTAGTGTTTGTATAATCTTTTAGTTTGGGAAATTATGTGAATGTGTAATCAAAAGTAATGTTTAATGCTACTTTAATCAATAATTGTGAAAATCATGCATTCTTTAGGTATAAAATGATGCCGTAAGAAACTGGTATAAAATAGTGTAGTAAGAAACTGGTATAATTTGATACATAGCCAGCTTTTGGGCAGTGGCCAGTCTTTGAGCAGTTTCTTATCAAGACGGGCTTCATTCCCAGAATTAAAAGACAAGTTTCTGTAGCACTTTTTTTACTGTGTGAAGTAGGATGAAGTAGGATTTTGTATAGTATGCTTGCCTTAAGAAGTAGTACGAACAATAGCCTAAAATGCACACACATGCTTAAACACTGCCTGTTATGATAAAATGCATAAAAACTGTTTCACATTTAAACAACTGTGGGGTTTCTCTTAGTTCATCTCTTCTATTCCTATATTGGGAAGTTGGGGAATGGAGAAGATGAATGGAATGAAATACCTGATGTGCTTACTATGATGTTGAAATATAAAAAAAGGTAATTTTAAGAAAAAGAATAGATGGGTTTTAAGAAAGTAAAAACTTTATAACTTGTGAGCCTGTCTTGAAGTCGTGCCAGAAAGTAAAGGGATAGTTGGCACAAAGAGCGGAGTTCTCTTATCGAACAGCGTCAAGGTTAGAGTGTCTTCTCGCCATAGAAAAATTAGGAGGAACCTTGACTATCGCTGGAAATTGGAAAGCTAAGCGCACAACTGGCAAATTGGTTTTAGCTGGTTTTTGTGCAGCTGAAAAAATAAGAGATCATTCGCAGTTTAGCTGAGTTCGTCTAACTGTTCTATGGGTATTCCTAACAGCATGAACTTAGTTAAAACTACTGAATTCGTGCTGTTGGAAGGCTTATGGAATAGTATTACACTTGGACAAACAGAGTGTTTATGAAGAGAAACTCTATATTGAAAGAAAACATAAGACAAAAGTTCCCTATAATGTCTGCTAAACACACCAAGAAAGAGGGAAAACTAATTAGCAGAAATAAAATAAGAAAAAGAGATACTTAAGTAATCAGTTACATATAATCAACTTATAACATTTGAGACACTTTTTGAAGTATGATTCAGACCTGGAAAATATATTAATTCTAACAGATATATTTGCTTGTAATAAGACAAAATAGTAACTTGCACTCACATTTCAATAGAGACCTTGCAAATAAATAGCCGAAAGGTGAGACAGGTCATTGATCGAGAAGCAAGTGGGTTTTTCTCTGTTACAAGCTGTCCTCCCAAATTATAATAATAAAATAGTATCAATGACACAAGTACATTTAACTAATAGTGTTGTATATATTTCAAACAACACTTATATACTCAACAATAACATTAGTGTTGCATATATTTTAAACAACACTTATATATTCGACAATAACATTAGTGTTGCATATATTTTAAACAACACTTATATATTCGACAATAACATTAGTGTTGTATATATTTTAAACAACACTTATATATTCAACATAATATTTTATTTGTTTCACCTAACTTTTTAGATAGAGGAGGGGTCGAGAGATGAGCTGGTGAGATCATGATCAGGTGTGTGGACCAGGTGTTATATTTCTATTAATTGTTGGCACAAGGCTCTACATTTTTAGGCTGTTGTGTGCCAAAAAGATAAGAATTGGACTTGATAAAGATTCTCCATGTATTCCTATGGAGACGAATCCTATAAAAACTCACACTTTTCGCAAAGGGGTACCACAATCAAGACCTTTGCTTGACAGGGTGAAGTGGTCCATCACTTGCAGATCTCCACCAGACTGATTCCTTTGTTCACGCTACTTATCCTTATAATAGGAGGTAAGCATATTACTAACATTATTATATCTTACATGTATTGGTTGCATTGCTATAGGGTTTTGAAACTATGTTTTGGTTTTAAGAGAGTGTTGTATTGAATGAAACTGAAATATAGAAGTGGGTGCTTATAAACTGCTTGTGTTGGAATTTGGAGGTCTGATCAACCTACCTTTTTCCAAATATTAAAAGCATTTTAATAAACCGAAGGAGCATTGCTCTGATTCGTAAAACTTAAAATAACTGAGTCTTGAGTGTCTTTCTTTTCGATTAAATAAAGGTTATATGAACATACTTACAGCTCGTCCAGTGCTCGAACATAAACCACTAGGGGTTTATAATATCTCTGTCATCCTAACGTCTCCCCTGAGTTAAGAGTGTGTGCAGAGTAAATAGAAAATAAATAAGACTGAATAAAAAGAGTGAAAATCTGCGAAACGCAGTTGACGTGACACTTTCCCTCCCAGCTGTGGAGATACTTTGTCATGCGTTTGTCTCAACTCGACTATTGCAACTCTCTATATGATGGTCTCCCGGCACACACCATAAACCGACTGCAGCTAGTTCAGAATGCCACTGCCAGGATCCTTACCAGATGTAGAAAACGTGAACACATCACCCCTGTCTTGCCCAGCTGCACTGGCTACCTGTAAAGTTCAGGATTACTTTCGAAACTCTCCTGCTCACCTACAGTGCCCTTCATCACACAGGTCCCGAGTAACTCCTCAGCCTGCTGACCTGCTATGTCCCTACTCGCAAGCTGAGGTCCTCCGACTCTGGCCTGCTTGTTATCCCCAAGCAAAAGTGCACCACTTTTCTTATTGGTGTTTAGATTCACTTTATATCATTTCTTGTTTCAGTCAATACATACTGGTGACTTATTAAAACTCAATGCAGCTCAGAATTATGTCTGATACAGTACAGCATTAACCATTAACCTGTCTGGCTGCCACACTGTGCATCAAATGTATTTACTGTACATGTATGAATAGAACAAATGTGGTATTTCTTACATCCATTAGGGGAAGAATATTGCAGGGCTACAGGCTAAAGATTACACTTGGATGTACTTTGGGGTCAAAGGATGCCTCTAGCTGCAAAGCATGCCGCTCTTTAGGGGAAGAAACAAGAATGACAAGAATAAAGGGGTTGAAGGGTTGTGCACAATGTCCCTAAGATCAAGGAAGTGCATGACATGGCACGTAAGCACAGTAATTATTCATATGTATGTGTTTGTATACATCTGTAAGTCGCTTTGTAAGGGCGTCTGCTAATAAATAAATAAATAAATAAATAAATAATAATAATAATAATGACAGATGTATAATATACAGTGCCTATAGAAAGCCTACACCCCCTTGAACTTTTTTCACATTTTGTTGTCAGTGCCTCAGAGTTTCACACATTTAAATGAAGATTGTTTTTCCACTTATCTACACACCATACTCCACAATGTTAATGGGAAAAAAAAGGTTTTATTGAGAAAAAAAATATATAAAAAATACAAAACTGAAAGATCAGAATTGGATAAGTCTCCCAATTATTACAGCTGTGAGTCTGCTGGGACTTTGCACACCTAGATTTGACAATATGTGACCATTCTTCTTTACAAAACTGTTCAAGCTCTGTCAAGTTCCTTGGGGAGCGTTGATGGACATCAATCTTCAAGTCATGCCACAAATTTTCAATTGGATTTAGGTCACTCAAGGACATTTACCTTTTCGTTCTTTAGCCACTCCAGTGTAGCTTTGGCTATGTGCTTTGGATCATTGTCATGCTGAAAGGTGAACTTCCTTCCCAGTTTCAACTTTCTTGCTGAGGGCAGCAGTTTTTCCTCAAGGACTTCTCTGTACTTTGCTCCATTCATTTTCTCTTCTATCCTGACAAGTGCCCCAGTCCCTGCCGATGAGAAACATCCCCATAACATGATGCTGCCACCACCATGCTTCACAGTAGGGTGATGGGCTGTGTTGGGTTTGTGCCAAATATAATGCTTTGCATTTAGGGCAAAAAGTTCCATTTTAGTTTTGTCAGATCACAAAACTTTTGCCACATGGCTACAGAATCTCCTGAATGTTTTTTTTGCATACTTCAAATGGGATTCAAGGTGGGCTATCTTGAGTAATGGTTTCCTTCTTGTCACCCTACCATACAGGCCAGATTTTTGGAGTGATTGGGATATTGTTGTCACAGGTACACTTTGACCAGTCTTGGCCATAAAAGCCTATAGCTCTTGTAAAGTTGCCATTGGCCTCTTGGTAGCCTCTCTGATCAGTCTCCTTCTTGTTCGGTCATCGAGTTTGAAGGGACAACCTGATGGGGTCTTGATGGTGCCATACACCTTCCACTTCTTAATAATCATCTTGAATGTGCTCCAAGGGATATTCAAGGCCTTTGATATTTTTTTATAAACATCCCCTGATCTGTGCCTTTCAACAACTTTGTCCAAGAGTTCTTTTGAAAGCACCTTGGTGTTCATGGTTGAGTCTTTGCTTTGAAATACACTACCCAGCAGAGGGAACCTACAGGAATTGCTGGATTTATCGTGTAATCATGTGAATCACTACAATTTAACACAGGTGGAGGCCACTTAACTTGGTGTGTGATTTTGAAGGCAATTGGTTACACCTGAGTTAATTTAGGATTACAAGGGGGGTGGACAATTATCCAACCAAGCTATTTCAGTTTTCATTTTTAACTAATTTTCTATAATTTTTTTTTTTTCACTTGGATGTTGTGGGGTAGTATGTGTGTGTGTGTGTGTGTGTGTATATATATTATTAAACATTTTGGTATCACTTGCTTCTTTCAAAAGTGCACATATGTACAATATCTACATGGTGAATGGATTTATGCTATAATGCCTTTAAAGATCGTTCTGAATGTTGTTTTGATCTCAATTTAAAAATATTTATCTCACACAAAACAATGGCAAGTGTTGCTATGTTTCAATTCTACCTTTTGAGGTTATCTTGACAACTAAAAATATATTCAATGCGTTAGTGCTGAATAGATAATATCTACACCAAATAGCAAACTATGTAACTTGCGACTTAAAGACTGAAGCAAAATTGATTTTAAACAGAATGTTACACATTGTGAAATCAAGGGTGTGGTACCTTCTCTAATATTGCCATCCTGGACATTAGTCTACACAGGGTTCAAGTATATAAGAGCTAAAAAAAACAAAAGAATTAACATTCATGTATACTTTTTACTTTTTGCCATATTGCACACCTCCACAGAAGAATTGTCCCAAGAGAAAACTCCTCAGTTAGTGCAGTTGGAAAGTAATGTAGCCAGACAACATATTTGCTGTTCCTCTAATGCCAATTGTGCTGATACTGCATTTGCTAAAACCAGGTTAACTCAACCATATTGTTGATAAAAGCACATCTTTTACACAAGGAATGGATTATTATTATAATATGGGATAGGTGTGCTGTAGTAGGAATCTAATATTACAATGACATTCTTGGTGCATCAGTTATACCCTTGAAAACCAGTGTCATCTTTATATTGGATCGGTATTTTCGGAAACTTCGTGGCACAGTTCACTAGTTTTCATTTCTGTACATTTAAATCGGGAAATAAAATATAATATTGGTATGCCACCCATGTCATGATGCTACAATAATAATTTTTACAGTACAAGAGGCTGAAGTATGAAGCTGCTAATGGTGCAGCCCTTGATATGGTCTGGGGCTTCCATTCAAATGACAAGTGTGGTGTTTTACAGGCACTTGTTTTCAAAATAGTTTTTCCCACGTGGGAGCGTTAAATAATAATTTCGGCAAATACTAGATTAAAAAAAAAAACTTTTTTTTCTTTCTTTCTTTTTACAGTACTGTGAAATATATCCAAAACAGAAATATACTTAAAATGTCGTTTGTGTATGCATATCAAACGTCGATGCAGGTGCAGTTTGTAGAAGTAAATCGTAGTGTTGGGACCATTAAGAACAGCTGTCTATATTTGGCTTGGACTCACAAGACATGAGACATCAAAAACTGCCACTCGTACAGACGCAACAATATCAAATAATTAAATTAATCATATTATTTCTGACCATGTAGGCTATGCAACCTGCAACACATCAAATCAAATGGTAATATTATTAATGTACATATTACCTGCATTTAGCTTACAATAATATAGTATTCATTGTAATTTTAGATATGCTGTCACTCATTTGTGTAGAATAAATAGAATTTCCGATATATTTATCTGCTCATAGTTACTGTAGTAGTTAGTAATTGAAGGCTGCGCCCTAGTTTGTGTCCAATCAGAGGGTACATGCTGTGGAATGAATAAGGCAGCAATGCGTAAACAAGCTCCGGGAAAGTCCTCCGCCCCTTTTCTATCAGTCTCGCTCAGTGAAGCTAGTTCCGTGTTCTACTACTTTATTATTACAACATCATTCACTCTCTTAACCCACCGTGAGATTTATACAGTAGTGGATTTACATCAGATTCTCATGATCATGGCCTCTTGAAAATAAAGTAAAAAGGTAAGGGATGCGGTTACTGAAAAAAATAAAAAAGACAAATGCGACGCTATTGCATACGATTTTCACAAGGTAGTAAAGTTTTTGGGGTGGGATGGGATGCGATCATGTGTCACGATATGTTTGTTATATCAAGTTGCTGACATGTGAGTTCGACCTTGTTTTGTGGATATAGCGTGGCTTAAAAAGCTGCTGCCGCGTCTGTTTAAAAAAAGTGCTACTCTGAAATCGATTTTGGATAACCTTAATTTTTGGACGACTAGGTAACTAATGTCAACGAGGGGTTTAGAGTCCAGTAACGCTGTTTTTTAAGTAAGCTGACGCAAATTGTGACGTTTGTGGCTTCCTGGTGATGAGGGATAGATAACACAGTGCGTTGTTCACTGTTACAACTGTAAAAAGCAAGCTGTGGATTTCTTTGCTGCGCACTGAAGATTTTTCTAGCAATCTTTACTTGACCAGGTCTACTGGCTATGCGACGTTTATTCTCTCTATACTACAAAGCGTCCGTTTTTGTACTGAATAAACATTATTTATGTTAATTTTACACAATTCAAAACTGAATTACTTTGAACAAAAAACAAAACGAAACATTGATTTATCTACCCGTACTTAAATTGTTGTTAGCAGATTCCTAATGAAAAATATCAAGCGGCGGTGGGTAACTACTGACAACTGTGATGTCTATTGACGTACTGGATCCAACACCTGCGTGTAGATATGTAGACTGACACAGTAATATGGTAAGGTACAGAAACTACTGCCTTCAGGACGAGAGTCGAAAGTGAAATGTTCGTATTTACGTTTGTTTGGAATCTGGATATTATTTACAAAACCATCAATTTAACGTAATGAAACATATGATTGCCAAGCACGTACAGTAACCAAAACGTGTATAATTTAGTTTTGGTGTAAAAGTGGCCAGTGCATATTCTTACCTGTCCAGTGCTTTTCACTATATGACAGCCTGTTTTACATTTTTCGAATAATTTTGTATATTTCTCAAGCCAAGAAGTCTCGGTTTCTATTAGCACGTCATTTATTGCAGGTGTTTAAATAAAACAAATTAATGTGAATTCCACTAACCCCACGCTAGTTAAAAATAACTTATTATATGGTATGTCACTCCAGGTCATAGTCTGCACTGCATTCTTATTGATATCTCATATTATTGGTAATTAAACAATGTGTAATCCTCTCCCTACACCGAAACCCTAACCTTAAGATCAGTAGCCTATACTGCAGCCATTACACATCTAAAGTAGTTCATGTTTGGCAGTGAATAAGCGTTTTTGTTACTTAAAAAAAAAAAAAAAAAAAAAAAAAGTCGACCGGAGGTGCTGACTTCCTCAATTGTCCTGACAGGAGCATTTCGTGGTACCTTTGTAAATATATGCTCTTTTTCTTGGAGACAATGACATTATTAAAATGGTCTCTCTCAATTACTTGCTGGTGACAATTACTGGCCTAATTTATTTTAGCTTCAGAAGGAGTTCTTGGTAGGCAGGCTGCTATTGTAAGTTGATCATTCTACAGGTGGTCTTCAGTTTAACTGTGTCTCTCGGATCCTGATTTAGAGATGGTTTTATGCCTGTATTTGACTCAATAATTATTTTTGTTATGCTCTTCTAATTTATTTTTCAAAATATGTTTTCTTAACATATGTGAACAGATGTACAACACTAGAACCCTTTCTGCAGCACCTCTTTTAGTAGACACCTCCATCTTCAGTGTTTTCTATCCCTCATATTCAGGCTCCAAAGGGATTACATTAATTGTATTGAACTTAAACATGTAGGCTAAGCCCATGCAGTTTTACATGTTCAAGAATACTGAAACCATATACTTAAAATGTCATGTCAAGAGTGTTTCCTGCGAAATGTTAGACAAAAACTTTTAGAGCTGCAGAACAGCGTTAAAATAACAGTCTACATTTTGCTGAAGGAAGTAGCATGAACAATCCATGTTAGGTTTACAGAATGGAAGCTTCATTGAGATTGGAAGCTTGTGTGAATGAAGTTAAACAAACAGGAAAGTCAACAAAGTTGGGTTTGTCATGAAGTAGAGTGCACAGTAAGTATACAGGCAACCCAAATTCATATTTTGGTATACAACTGGGATACTGTAGCGTTAACTTTTAAAGCATCCCTGTGTTATAGCATAACCAGTCCTACACTTCTGTGGCTTCCCACACGCCTTTTGAAATAGATTGCTTTTGTAATGTAATCCTTCCAACTTGCAGGTGCAAAAGTCCTACAGAACCAGGGGGAGGTTACAATGAAGCACCCTTGAGCTTTCATTCGAGAGAATGTATTTTTGACAAGGTGAAGATTTGCTTGAAGTGAGACCGATGCGGGGAGCATCCCAGCTGTGCATTGTAGCACAGCAGCTCCTGTGAGCTCCGACTGGACCATCACCTCTCCACCCCTCGCCTGTCCTAGAAATGGCTGCTCAGAGGAAGCACCTGGTCAGAGATTTTAACCACTACATCACCTGCTACGTTTGTAAAGGATACTTAATCAAGCCCACCACAGTGACCGAGTGCCTCCACACTTGTAAGTATTGAAACCAAGGCAGTCCAGTAAACCCTGAAAGTACACAGGTTTAGGTTGTAGGGAATATAAATATCAGTTGACTGTATATGCTAAAATCATCCACCTTTTCTTAAATAGAAAACACTGGACCATATAAAGCCCCAAAAAGTGACCACACAGTTGCTATTAGTAATGTCAGACATGATGAATAGCTGAAGGCCGTTGACACTAAGTGAACAGCATGACCTGTTTGAAACTGCAAGGAATAATTTGACTGCTCTGATTGCGTATCTGTTTCCATGATGTTTGTAACCAAATATTGTGATGGCATAGCATTAAAGGTTTAAAGAACAATTCTGTTAGCTATGTGGATTTTAAGACTATTACAGGAGCCAGTTAGATAACCCATAAATGGAAGAGCTATGGACATTTAAACATATTCTAAATAGTTCTGCTTACTTCAATCAACCAGCTTTGACTTTTTATCTACCATTTTTGCAAATGAATTGAAGAACAACTTTGTTCTTGTACTTGCTTATGATTTGTATGTAACCTGCACCAGCTTCCTGTTAAAATTTCTATCTCTATGTTTACATTTTGAAATTAAGGAAAGTATTTCATTAATGACTGTACTCAATTAGGGCATATCCTGTGTCCAGGGGTTAAACACATTTCTTAGACCTTCAGAGAGATCCACCCCATTTGTTTTGGTCCACTTTTACCCAGTCCCCTGTGAACGTTTCTGATCTCTGATAGAACATTTAAAACAGTTCCATAATAATTTCTAATATAGACGCAAGCTTCAAACCCTTCAGCTAGTCAGTCGCTCAGTTATATATGTTTATTGGTATAATGTGCCTTTCCTGAACAAGCTTGTCAA
Source organism: Polyodon spathula (assembly GCF_017654505.1). NCBI lineage: Eukaryota > Metazoa > Chordata > Actinopteri > Acipenseriformes > Polyodontidae > Polyodon > Polyodon spathula. Next base: position 12,820,199 of record NC_054546.1, on the reverse strand, counting down.
AGTACTTTACAAATAGTAAATATCACTGTAGGAAAATACCAAGCTAAAAAACCATGGGGCCTGAACTTTCCTGGCAGAGAATTCCACACATTGGAAGATCCAGGAAATGGAAATTGGAAGATGCTTAGTCAACACTGAATGCAGGGTGCAATTTTTAAAGAAATATATGGTATAAAAAAAGTACATATGTGTTTGAAGCATATAAGAGAATAAACCAAAGTTGCATAGTTGAAAACCATAATGTAGTTCTAAATTTCTTCTTTGCCGGTCCTCAGCTGTCATCTTTGAAACACTGCACATGATTATAATAATGAACACAGTGTGAATGGAAGTGTGCACCATAATAAAGAAAAGATTTTAAAACCTTATCAAACCTCATTAAGACTGTCAGGTTTGTTAGACAGGACCACTTTACTTGCCAGTGCCGAAAGCTTTCCCCTTGTAGAAGAAGGATCTTCAGTAGAGTGATGTGGTAGTGAGATGAAGCCTTTTGTTTGACACACCATCTTTTCTCTATTAGAAAAGCAAACAACTAAAGTAGAAGCTGTGTAGTATGACTTCTAATTTATGTACAAAATAAGTTGTTTTTTTTTGGGGGGGGGAGTAGTATAATTTAACTTCAGACATGTACAATACTTTATGATGTTTGCAGTCGTTCAGAATGGTTCGAAGTTGGCCTCATGATATTGTGAACATTACCTGCTTGTAGTGTAGTATAGAAGCGAAGGCAAGTTGAAAGGTCACAATATCACATGACTTGTCAAAGCAAACCTACAAGCAAGATAAAAGCCAGTTACTGTAGACTGAATAAAAGTTTGAACAAAAGAATAAAGGTTTCTGGAAAAAAAAGGGTTCAATACAGTGCAGAGTGAGTGTCTTCATCATCGCATAATGTATATTTGAAAAATGTATAAAATCCCCTTCTCTCTCTAATCATGTCTTTAATAAAATAAAATGCTAAAACAAAAATACTTTATTGGATTATGTCTAAATTCAATCCAAAATATCTGCAGGCCTTTGTCCATCCAACTTTTAAGCGACAAACGCAATGGAAAATGGTTTAAGTTGACTTTTAAGAAGTTTTTACTCACATGACGAGCTTGCTCGCTAGAGCTGGTTTTATTTTTTACTCGCATTGACATTTTATTCAACACTTGCATGGAAAACCATAACGAGCGTATTTCTGGTCCTACCGCCCGTTTTCGCCGAATATAAACCATCATCGTGTCACTGCCAAAAATGCACTGATTTGCCTGGCAATCACACAAGCAAATCCTATTGAATGCATCACCTTTAGCTAAAGATATGAATTTCAAATAAATTACTCAGTAATACAACTTTTTTCTTTCTGCTTATGCAGTTCAGTAGAATGCATCCTAGTACACTGTACTACACAAAATTGAAAGACTTCTAACAAGAGAGCAGAAATAGAATAAGCAACCTTTAAGCTAGTGGGAAAATATGTGAAAACAATGCTGCAGGTTTTATACCTTTACTTTTGTAAGTACCTTTTACTCAGCAACACTTTTGACACTCACTGCAGGTTCAGTTTTCCCTTGCGGATGTACATTTTATTGTTGGCTTTGTGAACTGCGTATTTGGTAACAGCGCCAAGGTTCACTGATTATTATTTTTTTTTTTTTTAAGAACTTAATTCGGTAGAATATACTCACTAGACTAGCGAGCGAGTAAAAATAAAAGCATGGACAATCATCTAGCAAGTGTATTTCTTGTGAATAACCTGAAAACATAGCAACACATGCAAATTAGGCTGTGATATTACGAAACGTTACAGGGAATTCCCTTTGACTCGCTACAATTTGCAATGGATGGAAAACCATTTTTTTGCCCTTATGTCGTTACTATTTTTGTTGCAGTTTTACCAAGTAACTTATAAACTCGCTCGATAAATGGGTGGAAAGTGCACTTGTAATGAAAGGGTTAAATTTGTGAAAATTCATGCAGCTATCGTGTTCACCAAAAAAAAAAAAAATAAATCAATCAATATTAGAGAGACACAAAACTAGGGTATAGATCTTTGAAATTCAATGTGTGGAGAGCTTTTTGTATAAATCTCAGTGTAAAAAATTGTCAGCGGTAAGGGTTTCCAAACTAAAGCTTTTAAAAGCTTAGCCAATCAGTTTTCAGTGAGTACATTGAAAAAACATTAACAGGTTGTTGAACACAATAAGGTCTTGTAAAAATGTCCAGACAAAGTTTTATCAAACTCAAACAAGCACAGGTATTGTCTTTATTCAACATCTCTGTTGTAGAGCAATATAATTTTTGCCCAATTTGGAAACGCCATTTTTTTTTAGGCTCAGTCCACCTCTACCACCCCTGCGCTGACTCGGGAGTGGGAAAGATGAACACACGTTGTCCTCCGAATCGTGTGCTGTCAGCCGACCGCTTCTTTTTCACACTGCAGGTCCACCATGCAGCCAATGGAGGACAACGCAGCTTATAGGCAAGCCTGCAGGCGCCCGGCCAGACTACAGGGGTCGCTGGTGCGCAGTGAGCTGAGGACACCCTGGCCGACCTAAGCCCTCCCCCCAGGGTGGCGCTCAGCCAATTGTGCACCACCCCCTGGGTGCTCCCGTCTGCGGTCAGCAGTGGAATAGCCTCGACTCGCAGAGCAATACAATTTAATTGCTTTAGTTGAGTGTGTCCAAAACCTTGTATAATTTCTACAGAAACACAGTGTGTGATTGATAGTTAGTGCATGTATGTGGAGGTGAGGAGGGCATATAAAAGAAAATTGTAGATACATGCAGTACTATAAACTTGTAATAAATATACTTTCCATTTTACAAAGGTCCAGTACTGTAACAAGAAGTCTGTTTTATTTTCGCTTTTGATTTTCAAGCAGGGATTTTTATTTTTTCTCAAGAGAATTAGCAGGAGTTATTTACATAAGAAAGCAGAAATGCACGATACAAACTCCCTAGAGGCTCACTGAAACAGCTAAAGGGTGCAGTCTAAAGATTTTGGCACAGAAGCACCCCCCCCCCCCCACCTTGTCTCTCTAATCATGTCTTTAATAAAATAAAATGCTAAATAGGGAAGCTGAGAGTGCAGGCAGTGCTTAGACAGGAAACAAGTAAGGTCAGGCAGCCCCGATACTTATTAAGCCTTCCTTTACATCACCTGACAAAACAATTCACATCATCTTTTGGGCATTATTGCTCAGCCCCCTCCTCTTTATAAGCCTGGGGGCATGTATGTGTGTGACACTGCTGCGGAGGATGGCGTGCAACATGTAACTCTTGAGGGTAAATGATCAGCAGACTTCCTGGAATGAGGTGCTGATGTCACCCTGCCCACATTGCTTCACGTAGTTTCACAATCCAAATAAAACTGAGCTGTCATTACACTTCACAAGGTGCACTGGGGGAAATGGAAGCAATTGAAGGCTTCCCAGCAAACTTTTTTTTTTTACTTTGCCCACTGTGTTTTGCAATTCAAGTCCAAGATGTTGAAGTGAAGTAGTTCATACATAATTGGAATGTTTCTACTAAAATGTGTAAAACCTAGTGTTATTTAGCCAACTTGTGGTGTGTATATATAGTTTATGTGAAAGCTGTAGAGTATTTATTATATTTGCATTTACTCTAGGTGTATCAAAGGGAAGTGATGAGTTATTTAGGGATGTCGAGAAAAATTTGTTACTTTTTCACAGTGGTAAAGGCTTTGGCAATATGGCCTTTAGTGGATTATGTCTTTGAGTTTAGTTTAAAAATGAATAGAATGGCAGATTTAGTAGCAGTAGTACACTCGGCTAAAGCATGTACCGGTACATGTGTCACCCTAACTGAGTTTTGCCCTGAATCCCATGGGGTACAGAGTTAATTAGGGCAAAGTTGAAGCATGAAAATGTACTGTAACTTTGTCTTTGTCTCTGTGTTGTTTAACTTACTGTAGATTGACAAGAAGTAAAACAGATGGAGGAATGCCACTGCCCTGGGCTGTTATGATTAGACATAAAAAAGGATTAATAAAGTCTTTAAGGGCGAGGAGCAGTGTGGTGTTGTGGAATAACTTCCGTGTGTGTGTGTGTTGGGGGATGGAATGAATGTTTGTGAGTGTGTGCTGTGCATCTTAGTGATGGTAGCGAGGAGGGGGGCGGGTGTCCTACATTTCCATCTTAATAAATTAGCATGTCACATTTCTATAGGAAAGATTGTAATCAGCAGATGCTCTTGCAATTCACTAACTACAAAACCTCTAAATGAAGGTATACAGATTGTGACTCTTACAACTTGAGGACAACTTGTTGGATTGATTTGAAGATTTGCAATTTGTAACACAGCGTTCCTCACAATGTAAAACATCTACCCAGTTGCTAGGCCTATGAGCATATTGCAATATTTTCTGGTTTAGGCAAACGCCCATCTAGTTCAGGGTGTTTCTTGCTGATTGTGTTTGTTCTGTTCAAGAATATCAGTGTCCATATACAAGTAAATTCCTGATTCAGCAGGAAGGGAATGAAACAATATATAATTATTTAAAAAGTCATAAGTGAGTGAGGGCTGAAGGGACATGAAAATGAAACAAATAACATAACCGGTCGTCTGGTGGTCTGTAATAGCTGTTTCTGTGGTTGTCTAACTGTGGTCTGTGTAGTTTAATATTATGAGTACATTGAAAAAACTTAAACAAAATCAATAAAGTGTACACTGGTGAGGCACGAGCCAAAACATCTGTCTCCTTAACCTGGGTCAGTGTAATCAACCTGTATCCCATTGGATAACCCATCTCTGGCTATAAATGAAATATTTAAGAGAACTGGGGAATCTCCCTGGATTGCATCAACCACCTGATTATCCCAGGAGGGATAAGATGATCAAAGAAACCCATTAGGGTGACAATACATTAGGATTTTCCTAGAATTTTGTTACCACAAGCCAAATAGGAAAAAAAAAAAAAACTTGTTATTCAAAATGTTTGCAATTTTAAACAATGTTATTAACTTTTTTTTTATTCCAGTTTGCAAACGCTGCATCGTCCAACACTTTGAAGACAGCAATGACTGTCCCAAATGCGGCATCCAAGTTCACGAAACAAATCCATTAGAAATGCTAAGGTAAGAGACGGAAATGTATTGCAAAGAATTGAGCAAAAAAAAAATATCAACATGTAAAGCTTGTGAAATGTAAAAGAATCGGCTGTACTGAAGGTAGATGCCTATGCTCACCAAAAACAGAAAGCTAAGTATTGTAATTAGATTTATAAGTGTGCCACAAAGTGTACATAAAACTTTATTTTATATGCTGGTATATATGGGAAATGGGGTACGAAATGTGTTCCCTTTTTTACCCCACTCATATTGCTCTTACTAAAATAAATTATCATCCCCTCATCAAAAATAGGTACAAGCTTGTAATAAATTGTTATTCATTTACTGCCAATCCCAAACAACTGGATTATTTTTTATTTTTTTATTTTAACACCCAAAATGAGATTCTGCCATGGCAACTGCCAAGACTGGTACAGCACTCAGTGAGATTCTGCCATGGCAACTGCCAAGACTGGTATAGCACTCAGTGAGATTCTGCCATGGCAACTGCCAAGACTGGTACAGCACTCAGTGAGATTCTGCCATGGTAACTGCCAAGACTGGTACAGCACTCAGTGAGATTCTGCCATGGCAACTGCCAAGACTGGTACAGCACTCAGTGAGATTCTGCCATGGCAACTGCCAAGACTGGTACAGCACTCAGTGAGATTCTGCCATGGTAACTGCCAAGACTGGTACAGCACTCAGTGTGATTCTGCCATGGTAACTGCCAAGACTGGTACAGCACTCAGTGAGATTCTGCCATGGCAACTGCCAAGACTGGTACAGCACTCAGTGAGATTCTGCCATGGCAACTGCCAAGACTGGTACAGCACTCAGTGAGATTCTGCCATGGCAACTGCCAAGACTGGTACAGCACTCAGTGAGATTCTGCCATGGTAACTGCCAAGACTGGTACAGCACTCAGTGAGATTCTGCCATGGTAACTGCCAAGACTGGTACAGCACTCAGTGAGATTCTGCCATGGTAACTGCCAAGACTGGTACAGCACTCAGTGTGATACCTGTCTTGACGGTTATTATTTTAGAAACACATTTAGGTAAAATTAAAATCAAATACTGTATACCATCCAGTCATTCTGCATTTGTAGTAAATGGAAAACATTTGGGGGTGGCATTGCATTGAAATAATTTTTGAATTTCACTGCCATATTGTTTTAACCTGACCATACAGACCTTATGCTTTGACGTAGTAGTTGGTACACAATAAAGTTCAATTATAGGTAGTAGTGTGAAGTATGATACAGGTGTTTTTCTCATACCATTTTATTTCATGTTTACAATTTTTTTCTGTATCGTCAAAAAAAAGAAAATACGTACATATTATATATATATATATATATATATATATATATATATATATATATATATATATATATATATATATATATAATTTAAATTTGATTTGAAACTAAGAAATGACTTTGCCTTTTTCTGACACCTCAGTGCACGTCTTCGACTATCCCCCGCCGCCCCCCCCCCCCCCGAAATGTTACATTCTCAATCGTAAGAGTATCACTACCCGTGATGTGTTCTAAATCAGCTCCCTCAGCCCTTTCCCCTGCCTCACTCTGCTGCTGTACCTGGTTCATTATTTCACTCATTCAGTATTTGTTATTTGTCACCTGGATAGGTCCTTCTCTACGAATCACTCTTTTTAGCCCCAGACTTCCAGTATGTTTTATGCATAGATTTTTAAACATTGGTTATAAGTAGTAATAATAAGAAAAAATGGAAAAAGGGGCTGTGCATTGCCAAAATCAAAATGTGTTTCTTCTTTAGTCCCACAGCTTTCCTCTCCCCCAAAAAGGACTTGAAACGAAAGTAACAAAATGTTGTTCTTGTTTCTGGGGTTCCTGAGATAAATAGGAGGAATGTCATGAAACCCCATAGCTTGAGCTTGACATAGCTTTGGGTCAGGCTTCCAGCAAGTTATCACCTATATATCATCGCATTGGTAGAAACATGTGTCTACTCACTCTTGTATGTTTACGTAAAAATTGATGCGTGAAATTAATCATTGAGATTGCAGCATTCAAGTCCTTAACAGAGGAAATTGTGGCGCTGTTGCCCCTATGCTATCGCCACATTGAACATATTCTTTTGTCATCTGCTTTGTTGCTGGGACTTGTTGATCACCTTGTATATTTTAATTAATCATTTAAACTACTTTGAAGATGATATTTTCAGCTTGGTTACAAGAATAAGCTGTTCAGTTGTGAGGAGTTTCTTGCTAGTTTTACGCTGTTAAAATAATTTTACTGCTGTCTGAAAATGTTCTTTTGCACTTCATTCAAGGGTGTCCTTACTGCTTCAATAACACAAATACAGAGATATTAATAAGTTCAAACATATTTGTATTTACCTCCTTTGTTTTTTGTTGCTGTAGTATTTGGTGCATCTCTGATCTTTTCTGTCATCCGAAATCAAGTCACGTGTGACCTTAGCCAGATTAGAACATGTTAGGTCATTCCTTTTTAACTCCAGAAGTGAAGCCCACTGCTTGAATTTCCTACTGCACACACATTGTGCAACCAAATTGAATGCCAGATCGCAGATTGTGTAACTAATCTGACAAGGATGATTGAGATTGAGAGGCACTCTGTCTGCAGTGCATTTTCTAGACAAATATAATGCCATTCTAAATTGAATCCTAAAAAAAGTCCCTGACTTACAATTTGGACCCTGTATCTCACTGCCTGCATAATTACCTGCAAAAAAGGGGGCAAATATGCATTTTTTTTCTCTCTCAAAAAACATTTGATAGGTTTTTATAGGGAGGGATTCATTTCTGCTTCAGCCTTTCTTTGTTTGTATACTGCAATGATAGGTCACGCATTACCTGGTAAATACTGTAGGTGATTCCCTGGGCTTGAATTGGAAATTGACCCAGTGTTCATTTGGCACATAACTTCTGTTAATTACTTTTAATTGTTTAAGCCCAGCTAATTGAAAGAGTTACGAGAAACAAGTTTGACTGCAAAAAACTTCAAAATAGTTACATAATGGGTGAGTAATGTTTTGGAAGTTTTTGGGCCCCTTGTTTGCTTATGCTGTCTGAACATTAAACAGCATTACCTCATACATGACAGCATTTGCGGGTTTGCACACAGCTGGTTTTCAGTTCCTCAAAGGGTTTACTGAAGTACTATGTGACTCTCAACATACAGTTCATGAACCAAGCCAAAGGGACTGGCACATTGCTCACATGTTGCTCCCAAGTTTTCCCACTTTCCAGACCATTTTTGCACATTCTAAAAGCTTAGAGCAAGAACTGTCGCTGCTTCTTTTTTTATTGTTTTGATAGAATGCAGTACCTTCACCACAGTCTGTGGCCAGGCATCCCACATATACCTTCATATTCTTGTCATCAGACAGGAACTTGTCAGTTTCAAAATGACTTTTCGCTAACAAACATCTATATGATCTATATTTGGGTTATTGTAATCGCCTACACCATTTTCACAGAACTCTCTTAACCGTTGTCGTTTCTTTTTCTTGGAAAGGCTGGACAACACATTGGAAGAGATCATATTTAAACTTGTGCCTGGACTCAGAGAAAGTAAGTTTGCTAAATTGTTTTTTATGTGTTTGTGTGATAGAATCAGATATGTGAGTTAAACCACTTAATGCAAAACTTTTTTCAAAGAGGGCTAATATTGTATATTTCTAGAAGACCCATGGTTGTCTTTATACAAACTTAATGAATGTAACGCTCTTTAAATGTTGAGAGACCATGGCTTAACTTACAGTGCCAACAGATGAGAGATGCCTGTCCTTCGATCTGGAAATCTGTCGTTTCTGGCCCTCGACAACTGTGTGGGAATTTTTCTATGAAAATGAGCATGATATAAAGTATGCCTTTCAGGTGCATATTTACACACAACCAAAAATGCAAGACGTTACCAAAAGGAGAAATAAAATGTAAATGTTAGTCACTGGAACGTGATATTAACGCAGACACAAATTCCCACCTTGTACTAAATACCATGTACCAGGCCCAATACCCTTGTGCAAATTTTCAATGCAGATAACATGAAACACTTGAGTGACTATCCCCAGTGTGTGTGTGTGTGTGTGTGTGTGTGTGTATATATACACACACATCATTATCAATACGCAACTAAAAAAAAAAAAAAAAAAAAAAGCATTTCAGGTTCATAGTACAACTGTTTTCTGCTGTATTTGCTTAAAATACAGTAAAACTATGATAACACACTACAGAAAAGGAAGAGCTTGTTAAGGATCATTCAGTCTTTTCTTTATCGATGTACTACACAAAAATAGCAAAACAGCGCTGTTAACTTCCAAACATGTATTGTGTACAGCGCAGCGTGCCATTGCAATTTAGCAACCTAGCTGCATACCTGCTGAAACTTAAAAAAAAGCAGGCCTCTGCCTGACCCAAACCCAACCTTCTATATGAAATTGCAAGCTGACAAAAACCTGTTTCTTCTGTTGGGTTCTGTCTGGTAAAGTTTGTTGGCCTTGAATGTCTATGTAAAATATCCGGAATGCTAACATTAGTTCCCTCGGCTCATTACATTTAATTCTTAAGGATCTTAAAGCAGACGTTGTTTAGTTTTCCTCACAAAATTAACAAAGGTGCTGGCACCAGAGGTGTGTTACATTAAGGACTCGGTGTCAGTAACAGGGTAGGAAGCTTAAAGTATTTGGGAATAGTTGTACACATGTTGTGTACAAAGTGCTGTGATTTATTAAAAGGAAGTATTTGGACTTCAGTTAATTTGAAATGGAAAAGAGCTAGGCTGTGTTTAAAAAAAGAAAAAAAAAAGACAGGATAGGTATGTCTGAGATGATATGTGTATTGATCATATTTTTCTATCTATAACTGACACTGATCACCTTACTGAACGATGCCTGTGCTCTATTTTTAGATTCAGCTTGTTTCAGTTGTGAAAACAAAGCACAAGACACTCTTTAATAATGTGTTAGATCAGTTATGTTAAAAATAGAAACTAGCTAATACACACTGAAAGAAAAAAAAACAGATTTGTTGTGAATGCAGAGCACTTTTATTTAGTACTGGGGGAGGGTAGTTTTATGAAGCGTTGTTTTTGTAGCTTCAGATTCCATGCAGTGAAAATTAGAGCTATTGTAGGAATTTGGTACTGCCGTTTGGAGGCATGTAATTACATTGTAATAACATTGTAATTATCAATGTTTAAATTGGAGGTCGGCATGGGTACCCGAATACCTGGGTTTTAAATTACCCCGACGCTACCCGAGTCTCTCTTTACTACACGGGTTTTGATTTGTTAATTTGAGAATTTAAAGAAAATGTAGAAAATATGACAATACAGTTGTAAGAGCGGGTCTCTGGCCATCGTAATAAAGACTAAAACAAGCTTTTGCGTTAAGCCTTTTCTTAACTGACAGGATATCAGTGTTTTACAGAAAACAGTAACACAGCGAGCGGCACGTACACCTCAATAATAATAACTGCGGCGACTATTCTCAGGAACTAAATCGGAAACAAAACAACATACACATTTTTTTGTTAGCTGACAGTATAAAGCATAAAACTTGTCAAACCAAGATGAGAAAAATAACAAATTATTTTCATGTGATTGGAGAAGTTTCAAAAGAAAACCGTGATGCACAAATTCAGATATACAAGAAATGAGCAATGAAGGTATATTATATATATATTAATAATAATAATAATAATAATAATAATAATAATAATAATAATAAATAATAATAATATTTGTGTGTTTCCAGTACTGCAAAAGGTTATACAAGTCTACAGATCTGAAGGGACTAAATGTATGTGTACTATATGGTATTTAAATATGTATCATGCACTTAAAACATTAATATATGTGATTTTTTTTTTTTTATTTTGTTATAATCATTACCTGAAAAATATCCATGGTATGGATATGGCAGGTACCCGGTTCCAGATTTTCTGCGCGTGCCGACCTCTAGTTTAAATTGTTCAGTAGCAGTACATGACCATTGGATACAAATACATCTGCCCTATTATACAGCACTTGCCCAAGGTCTGCTATCTTATCCACTGTGACAAAAGCTTACAACAAAGTGAAACACCTGTTAGATAGTATGTACTGTATTATACAATATGTGTAAAGAATTAACTTTGCATAGCCAATTAATCAGTGATTCCCATGTGTTCTGCTTATTTTGCATATTTATAAGTTACATTACATTACAATAGGGTAAAAGCTGAATACCTTTGTAGTTATCAGGGTTGGTTCACAAATTATGTTTGCACACACTAAAACTTTGTTAAAGGAACAGTATTAATGTTTTTGTTTAATTGTTGTTGTTGTTATTATGATTGTGTTTTGTTTCTTGGCTAGAGGAACAACAACAAGAAATAGAGTTCTGGAGGAAGACCAAATCAAAAGAAAACGGAGGAGGTAAATATGAATGGCACCCATATCTTGTAAAGTCCCATTCAGTCCCATTCAAATAACAAAGACCCCCTCCCCTTTCACAGAATACAAATTAAGTAGACTAGCGCAATAACAGCGTCAAGGACAGCATACCTCAGCTGTTTCATCCAGGTTACCTATACCTTTGTGAATTTGGATTGCATTCATCTTTTGAACTGAAAAGAACAGAGTGTATTTTAAAAAATGCAATTGCTTGCAGTGTAGATGGAAGAAGATATTTTGAACGCCTAGGGCTCTATGTGTCATTGATCATATCTTGACATTTCTTAGGTTTTTGTGACTTTGTAGACCTGTATCTTTGCCAGAAGGAAGTTCTGTATCTTGACTTTCGGCATTGCAAATCTATTTTTAATGAGATGTAAATTCTGATCTCTCCTGTATAATGAGCAGTAATTTATTCTGTTCTTAAAGAGCGATGATATTACGGTAGTTGTTCACGAAAAAGAGCTGTTTAGTACATCACACGCAGAAATTCTACAAAGGACGGAAGCTACAAAATCACAGTATTTACGAACATGTAAGTAATGTTAGTACGCAGAGCCCCTAGTCTTTTGTAAGTGATCTAAAGGTGTATTGCCTTGTGTAGTTTTAAAATTAGAAGAAGGTTAATACTAGAGCCCCATGAAATTCTTTTTATTTTTTAGAATTTTTTGTTTTATTTTTTACAAATGTCATTTTATTTTGTTTTATTACAGATACACATTAATAAAACAACTCAATTAGGTGTATATCAGTAGTATAGTATAGTATTCATCATATTTTAACTACACTTTTTTTATTAAACATCCAATTTATAAAATAGATAAGATTTGTGTTTCAATCCTATTGTACTGAAGCAGTATAAAACAAATTTGGGGTTTCTCCATATTTAAACAATAAGCAAAGCAGATTCATTCATTCAAATCCATTCAAATCCAAAACAGCATTTGCTCCGGTGCAAAATTTGCACTACTTGAAATAAAACAAAGAATTGGCATACTAATGCAAAATACTGTAGAAGCAAACAAGCCATATTTCCCCAAAAGGAATAACCAACTAATGCTTAACGACGGTATCTTTCGACTCCCATTCCAGCCGACAGTTGAAAATCTGCACATCGTTATTTTGTCAGCGTCAGTTACACACATCCCCTCATGCTCAAGGTCTTTGCAGCATTGTTAAATTGTTACGCATGGTTTAGGCATTTTAGAAAGAAAAGTCTCTTCCATCACAATTTTTATTTTCCATCAAATTCTACATCTGCGCAAGTGCTAGTCAGAGCCTCCGTTTTTCTTCAGACCGTGTCTATGGTAACGGCTGAGCCTTGACAACTACGATTGCAAGTATTTATTTAAAGTATTTCCGTATAAACCTCACAATTTAAAAAATGTTTGTTTTTATAATGATTTTTCACATTATTTTTTTTTTTAGATTTGCATTTCGTTTTGTTTTGTTTTATATGTTACATTTCGTGTTATTTCGTATTTACGAAAAACACAGGGCTCTAGTTATTACCCTATTAAACAGCATTGGAAATGGCAGTATTATAGTTGTTTTCTGTAAAATGGTATCAAAATACAAGAACACCATGTGGAAAAAAGGTACTCATGACATCCATATCTACCTTCTGCATATAGTGGCAGGAAAGTTTCCAGGTAGTCTTGTGTTTGCAATTGAAACTACCTTTAGGCAATGGAAACACACTGGACAACCAAAAATCCTTTTCTTTTTTAAGGTTTAAAAGTCCTGGAAAGGAAATAGCTCAAAGAGAACTTGTTGTGAAAAACAGTTTGACTAAAATTAAATGTAGGCGATCCAAAGGCGGTGATGAATCTCAACAATGTAGATTAGACAAAGGGTAGAAGAAGATTAAATATCTCTGGCACCTGGTAGTAAGAACTGAAAAAACAACACAATAGGGTAAAAGCTGAATACCTTCTTTGTAGTTATCAGGGTTGGTTCTAGAAGTAAGAAACTTCTCAAAAGGAGAGCTGATGTTTTTGTAAATCTTCTGTGTGTAACACAAACTGTTTGAGATACAGCTGTCATATGTGTGGTGTTTTGTAAACACTGAATGCAGAATGTAACAGTACCCTTCACACTCATTGTCACATAGTCGCTATAATAGTTACTAGAAGATAAAGACCAAACGCTTTGAGATACTGGTTCCATACTCTGTACCCAACAGTATTCAATGATTCTCTAGGTCAAGTTAAAATAAATACGATACCCCTTTCTGGTGGTAATTTTACAAAGCTTTCATCTGCACACTAATCCTTCCTCATTACAGTAACACTGTAAAATAAATTAAAGTTCCTCTTTGCTACATGGTGACCAGGTGCATGGTTTCAAAATAGATTTGAGAGAGAGAGAGAGAGAGATTTCTGTGAGAGAAAATGTTAACATTGTTTTATAAAATTGAGAAGATAAATAGTACAGTTTGCTTTGTTTTTACAGTTTCATTCTTTCAGCAGAGTTAGATTCATAGGCAGAACAAGATAGGGAGAGAAACTTTACATAGAACTGAAGAGATGCATGTAGGGAGCTTGGTGCATTGTGATGGCAGTAGTTCCTTAACAGATAATTGGAATATATATGGAAAGAAAAAAATACTAGTGCAGGCAGTCATTACGGTTAAACTAGGCTGGGTTGCCTAATTATTCAGACTTGCCAGCTGAGGATAGATCATAGTTTGGGGGGTTTCTAAATGATATTAGTGGTAAACTATACAGAGACGTTTACACTGGGTTTGTTAAAGAGAGCTAAACCAGTTCAGACAGCTTTTAAAAGGTGGTTTATTTACTTACACGTAGGCTAGTGCCTACTGTTTACTTTTTTTAGCACTACACACATCGACTATTGACTGCCATCTGTTGCATTTGATGAAAAATAAAGCACATTCATTTCCATAAATGTGCTGTTTTACAGTCAGGGATGGGGTTGTCTGTCCTAAAGGAATATCTTATACCCATATTAAAAGTTATTTGACACAGTGCAATGACCTTCTAACAAGATACTGGCATTGATTCATAATACAACACAGTTACTTTCCTTGTAAAAGTTTACCATAGTTAATAAGCCCATAGTGAAAACATGGTAAAGCATAGGTAAGCACTGTAAAGAATAGTGAGGTGTGGTAAAGCATATTAATAAATATGGCGAACCAGGGCAAACTATGATAAAACAAAAAATACCCTGGTAAACCTTTGTAAGGGTTAGTACAGTTTTCTTTGTTATCATTGCTAAAGATAATGAATATAGATGTCCCTGATCCTAGCACAGATATGTACATATTGTGTTGGTAAGAAAGGCAGAAGGTGGTCCGTAATGGGAGAACTGAAAGCTTGTCTTAATCTCTCTTTGTCTCTGTCTTCCCATCACTCATCAGTTCCTCAAGATTGTACAATTACCCAATGAGTACCTGTCACCACTTTACTATACAGTGTTAATTCTTTGGAACATAAAAAAGACAACCATCAAAATGGTTATCTTCTGGACTAACAAGAAGAAATATAAGACTTAGGTTAACACAAGTTGATTGTTTACCACAGATGACAGTCCGAGAGCCAAGAGAGCCCGAATGGACAATGAAGAAGAGGAAGATGGAGACCATGATCACCACAGAAGTGACCCCCAGATAGCTATCTGCCTTGACTGCTTAAGAAACAGCAGTCAATCGGCAGAAAACATAGTGAAGGTTAGCTGAACTACAGCATATAACAGTGCGCTATTTGGGTGAAGTCAGCAGGATTCCAGGTGTATGTCTAGACTTTAATGTTAATGGAAGAAATAAACATTATTAAATTGTATAAGCATTCTGAGGGAGACGTTGTAAATTCAATGTCTATACACATGAGTTAGGGTTTAAGTAAGAACAGTCTTAGGCTATGGTTTACTGAGGATTGTTATAGGAAATATTACTTTTAATGTTTCCAATATTCTTTTATGTTTTTGAACCATAATGGAAATATCCTTTTTTTTAATTCCTGTCTTGTCTAACAGTCTGAGTTTCTACCCAACCTTGAGAAAACGATCTTGTTTCAATTCCCGCTCCAGGGTTTAATGAAGAAATTTATACGCTGCTCCACTCGAGTGACGGTTGGAACAATAAAGAAGTTTCTTAGTCTGAAGTTAAAGCTTCCAACTTCTTATGAGGTAAGCTATGTCCGATTAAACCTCAAGGGGTAACGCTGTAACCTAAGTTGAGAATTTTAAAACATTGCTATGTTCCTCATGCATACCTGCTATCCGTTAAGGAGCACGTTTCTGTTCTTGCTAAGATAAGGCCTGTGTAGTTGAATAAACATGATGTATCATCCTTGGTTAGCTCCAGGTTAGCTCCTTCAGTACTAAGGTTGATTTGATCAACCTATACTCCTCCAGGATCAGCCACAGATTTTTTTGGAACATTTTACAATGTCTGGGGATCCTCCTATACAGTGAAATGCTGTGACAAAATCCAACCATATTTAGACCTGGTGAATAAGCAACCACCCAAGAATTGAATAATTACACTTAAAATTGGTTAAGACTGTCATTTTTTAGCAAATGTGTTCATTTACAATAAAATACATACCAACAAATCTTGGATACGATCACCAAAATTTAACTTATCTTTTGTGATGTCTTTGCTGTGAATAAAGTTTTGATTTGGAGTAAATTCATTTCTGTTCCTACTTTTATTGGCACACACATCTACAGTACTTGTAGCAACCATAACAACACGTTCTGATAAAGCCTTAGATTATGTGTAGCATAAATCTACCAGAGTCAGTGCGAAACAGAAGTGTCAGGCCGATTTGGTTTTTGACGTGAAATGTGGGTCGTATATGGGAGCTTTTAATACAGAATATGTAGAAAACAAAACAGTCAAAAAGTCTGTCCAGTTTTATAGAAGTATGCTACATCCCGCCTTTTGATACATGTCATACGTTTGTCTACCCCCAACACCAATTAATGTTCTGTTTGGCTGCAATGCATCTTGGGATTCTGTTTTGTTTTGTCTTGTTTTGTGATTCCTTATGGTATACTTGGGAGTTGCTTTCTTATGTTGACACCAGATTCATTGCTCACCACTTTATAAACAGATGGAGCGGTATTTTGTTACAGTGCTTTCTGTAACTATACTGTCATGTCTGTTTTGGTCACAGCTGGATGTACTATGCAATGGTGAGATCATGGGGAAAGATCATACTATGGAATTTATCTATATGACAAGATGGAGACTTCGGGGTGAAAATGTAAGTACTGATTCATCTCTCTGCGCATTCCATTGCCAAAGTAAGGGTTTGCCATTAGTTAGATCAAACCGCTCAATTTATTGGCTTAATAAAATTGCCCTTCTATTTATAATTCATATCCTGTAATGCGAAACATTTGATCGTTTACAAAACACTTCTTACTGTCTGTACACAGATAAGAGAGCTAACCAAGGGTTAAAGTGTTTTTTATTTGTATTTGTTTACCTTAATAGCAGTATCAGCCTAATAGCTCTGTTTAATCATTGCTTTCATTCATACTTGGAAGTATGAAATACAGTGCTTTCCTGTATCATTTAGTGTGAAATCAGCTGACCTGTGTTGATCTACTACTTGCTGTAGCCCTGTAAGGAAGACCTGTCCTAACCTAAAAGCTGGCCTGGAAGTGCAGAGCCTGGCAATTAGATGTAAGAACCGAGATGCTAAAGATCTCAGTTTCCTGAGCCAACTTAGCCCCTGGCATATTTTCAGCCCTGGTGGCAGCACCTCCACCTACCTGTGCTTTTGCTCTCTCAACTGTGAAATTGGGTGCCATTCGGAAATTGTATGAGCTGTCTGGCTATTCTCTCTAAATGTAATTTTTTAGGAAATCTCTGAGGAATTGGGTTGACAGGGCAAGATTTCAGAGCTGACTAGGATTAAGTCCCATTAGACCTAAATAAATAAAATGTCTGTGGAATGTGGAAAATGCGATCCAAACCCAGATGAAACACTGTTAATCCACACTAAATGGAGGCCTCATCTATGTGGCATAATAAGTTAGACAGTGTAAAAAAACCCATAGTAATCTCTTCATTAAGTAACACTCGGCTGCTTTTTAATAGTACTATTACTAAAATGTGCCTGTAGTTCATTTCCTGGCATGCTTTTTGCCTTCATTCATCACCTTTGGCCCAGTAAGTTACATCTTTCAACTCAACCCAGTGTCCATCCATACTGGGGAAGAATTCTAACACAAGCAGGATTGATTGACTGTTAAAAGGATCTAGTCTCACTGTTGGCAGCTGGGTTGTGGAATGTGTCAGCGCAGTAATCAAATGCTCTGAAGCCCTTAGTGGAGCAGTGGGAAATCTTCAACCGATTGCTCGCATTATTTTACTCCGACTGGTTGAATGTGTGAAGTCACCATTCAGAGGCGCTTGGCTGGCAGAGTTCCAGGTTAATACTGCCTTACTTGCAGTATGCAGTTTACTATTTATTCTTTAAGGAAAAAGAAAGGCCTGTTTTGTTGGAGGAATGTGTTGCTGACACCAAGTGTGAATTCAAAGAGCCAATAACATTTCTAAGAGTTTTTTGTACAAAGCTTTATGTTATATTGTACTGTACCTTTCGAAAAATTTGAATAGGAAAATATGAGCAAAGAATTATTTGTAATAAAATACAGCGTACAAAACTAGAAATGGCATTAAAAATACTCATTGAGAAATACAAAACAGTAATCCGTCATAATGATTTAGTCCAGTTAGTTAATAAATATGGGCCTATGACTTTCTGGATAATAAGGATACAATCTATTGTAAATGGCGGGGGGGTAGCATATCAGAGTAGCATATTCATTTTATAAGCAAGGGCCTGCTAACATGTTGTGTCATTCTTGTGTTCACTTAAAAAAGTAGTTGTATATTGTTGCTGTCGCGTGGATGTTTTTTTTTTTTTTTATTATTATTTTGTATTACATTTTTTTATTCTTTTAAAACTTTTATCACATTTAAATAAACCGTAAATATAAAAAGTCAGTACAAAGTATACATTAATCAGTGCTTTGTGTTGCTCTGTTATTGAATGACCTATTGTGTGTTACAGTTGGACTGCACATTATGTATAGCAATGTTATTTTACTGAGACAAACTAATGTGTGTATGGTTTTTTTTTTTTTTCCCCCATCAGTCTTACCCAATGGTACTACAGTATCGACCACGGATTGACTTTGGTTAGACCAGAGGGAGACAGAGTGAACCTGCTGAGGTGACTCCTGCACTAAAGTAAACCCATCGACAGATTACACAATGAATGGATGTGCCTGAACCAGGGACACAGATGCTTCTGTTTGTTTTCCGCATGCAGATAGATGTCTATCCTGTTAGATTTTGGTTTCTTCAAGTCAGTTTTATGTTTTAATTTGACAGCAAATTAATGTGTGCCAATCTTGCTCCTTCAACATCCTACCTAGAATAAGTGTAACTCTTGGCATGGGTTTTTCGTAGTCCAGAAACTAATGTAACAACGGAACTGTTCCGCTTCTTTTAATTTGAATATAACAAGCGTATCTCTTGCACTGCAGTGGCACAGTGTACAGATCGGTGAAAATAATGACTCAATTTGCTGTTGAACGAGTATGTTGGACCCACTGGAGTAAAATCCAAATTGAACTGATACGTTCAAGTTGTTCAACAGAATGCTTTCTGGCTTGGATACGCTTAGAAGTTATAAGGTATCAATATATTGGTCATGAAAATAGCAAGTGAATTTAACTCAGTGAGAGGTGTTTATGGGAAGCCTTGAGATGTGTAACAGTTAAAACAGGCTACTAATCTGTATTTAAGGTTTATAAATGTGTTATTGGTTAGAAATAGACATTGTAAACAATCTAAAAGACATGCTAAAAACTGTTTCAGAATATATGTTGGTGGCGGTGATGATTAGAGAAGAACTGTTTTGAATTTTGAATACCATGATCTGAAGATTCCTAATAAGATAATATCATCCACCCAACACCTTTTTGGTTATTACTGCATCACACTGTGGACAGATTATATAGGCCCTGTTTTTAAGGGTCGTAGCCACTTTCTTAGTTATTAATGTCAGGACAGACAGTTGTATTTATTCATAGAGTAATTGGTTGTGTTTTCCATTGTAAATGTCATACTGCAAGAGATTTGTACAAGTTTTCTCATTCCTTCCTTTAATGCCCTTTGCATTCTTAACAGTAGTCACTGTGTATAGTGGCGGCAATTAAATATAATTAACACATGCCTTGGATAAACCATATAGTAATGTGCACTGATTAGGCGAAGGAAATATATAATGGCTTCAACTGTGGGTTGGAACATGTACTGTAGCTCCCAATGCATTGCAATGAAAACAGGTGTCCAGTGTTAAAGGATTCTAAAGGTTTCACATGACTTAGATAGGGCTAGTGGATCACATGACACGTCATATGACCACATTCATTTTCGTACATTCTAGGGGGTTTTGAATTTTACATTTTCTACATTTTTGGACAGACAGCTCGATGGCAAGAGGTTGTAACAGGTCA